>NC_081413.1:664364183-664469183 GCF_030272615.1 Cryptomeria japonica
GACTAATCCTCTACTATGCTTCTCCTTTATCAGATTCTCCCTCATAGAACTCTTAGATATACACAACTGAACTCCTCTGAATAAAATCCCATCCTGAATAAAATAATCCAACCACTTACTTATATCTACCAGAACTGATGCTCTACATTCTTTCCAAGGTTCTACAAAATCTAGGTCAGCATCATACAAGGTCTTCAACTCCTCAAATCCTAACACTGACACTCTCATCTTGGTTAGCAAATTCCTTCTTCTACTCAATGCATCAACAAGTTTGTTTGACTTCCCACTCCTATGCTTCAACACAAAGGTATAACTTTGCAAAAATTCTACCCATCTCATATGTCTCTGATTCAACTTACTCTGATTGTTCAAATACTCAAGGCTTGATGATCGGTATACAACAAAAATTCCTTAGGCAACAGGTAATGTCTCCACTTCTTCAAGGCTTGAACTATAGCATAAAATTATTGATCATACATTGAATATCTCCTTCTTGCATCATTCAACTTCTCACTGAAATAAGCTACTGCTCCCCCTTCTTAACTTAACATGGCTCCAATTGCATTCCCACTTGCATCACAGTCTACTTGAAATACTTTGTTAAAATCCAGTAAAGCTAACATAGGCTTCTTAGTGACCTTGTGCTTCAATAATTCAAAACTCTTATTTGCTCCAGTTGTCCATTTTATTCTTTCCTATCTTCCCTCATTGTCTTAGTCATAGGGCTATAAACTAAACTGCAATTGTTGATAAAATTTTGGTAGAAAATAGCCAATCCATGAAATGATCTTACCTCTCCAATGCTTTCCAGTGTAGGCCATTCAATAATTGCTCTTACCTTCTCAAGGTCCATCTTAAATCCATCCGTAGATATCACAAATCCCAAATAGACCAACTCTTCCTTCATGAAACTACACTTCTTAAGATTTATCATCAACCTCTCCTCTCTCAACCTTTGCAAAACTTGTCTTAAATGCAATAGATGCTCCTCTTTTGTCTTATTGAAAATCAGAATGTCATCCAAATATACAATAACAAACTTACCCAAGAATTTCTTCATTACCTCATTCATCAACCTCATGAAAGTACTTGGTGCATTAGTCAACCCAAAAGGCATCACCAACCATTGATACAATCCTTCATTTGTCCTAAATGTTGTCTTCCACTCATCTCCTTCTCTGATTCTAATTTGATGATATCCACTCTTCAAGTCTAACTTTGTGTAGTGTTTGGCTCCACTCAAATAATCCATTATGTCATCCATCCTAGGCAAGGGAAATCAATACTTTACTGTGATCTTATTTATTTATCTGGAATCGGTACACATCCTCCATTCTCCATTCTTCTTAGGTGCTAACACTGTTGGTACTGCACAAGGACTCAAACTTTCTCTAATCAAACCTTTCTTCAACAATTCCTGCACTTGTCTATTCAATTGTTTATTCTCTAGCAATGTCATCCAGTGCGTAGCTTTGTTAGGCCAACTAGCTCCAAGAATCAGGTCCATGCAATGACTGATACTCCTCACATGTGGTGATCCATCAGACATATTATCTGAAATGATGTCTTTATACTCTTTTAGCAACTCTTTTATCTCCTCCGATTGTTCTTCATCATGCTTTGGAGTCTCAGTCTTCTTAGGAACTAAGACAAAACCCACATTCTCATGTCTCATTCCATCCACCAAACTGATTCTAGAATTCTAGCATTCGTACAAACTTCATTCTTCAGGGGTTCCTCCAAGGGTAACAAGGTTTGCTTCATCTCATTTGCTACAATAGTGTATATGTTCTTTCTCTCATCATTTATTTCCTGTCTATCAAACTGCCAAGGTCTACCCAACAAAATGTGACAAATGTCCATATGCATGATATCACACAAAACTTCATCATGATAATTTCCAATTTTCAATTTTACCAAGAATTTCTCACTCACTAACAATTTATTATCATCCTGAATCCATGCTATCTGATAGGGCTTAGGGTGTTTCAATCTCTCCAAATTCAATTTATTCACCATCTCCTTTGAAACAAGATTATCCAAACTACCACTATCAATAACTACTTTACAACACTTGTCGGATACCTTACACCTGATCTTGAACAAATTTCTCCTATGCAAGGGCTCTTTATCCTCTCTGGTATGACACAAGGCTCTCCTCATCATCAACAGTTCTCCATCTTTTGGTTCATTAGCTAATTCGGTGGGGTTTTCTTCTACCAATGTTGTTCTCCTAGTGTTCTCTGTCTTCTTACATTCAAAAGCACCATATCCTTCTCCTCCACACTTAAAGTGGGTTCCTCTAAACACTCTCTTATCTTGTCTTCTGTCATCTTTTCCAAAACCCTCATTCCGGTAACTATTAGGTTCTCTCCTTTGGTACAAATTTTTGTCATCCTTCTGTTATGAACTACCATCTTTGCTTGTACTTCCTTGTCCTTGTTTTGATTTGTACAAGTTCCTCTACCTCCAGAATATCCTCTACCTCCTTGAAATATTCCTTTGAGAAATCTTTCACCTCTACCTCTTTGTCTCTTCTCATATCTTTTGTTCAACTTCTCTTCTTCTTTCAACGCATATTGGTAAGCTTCCTCAACACTCTGCAACTTGATTAATTTGAGTTCATCTTGTATAGACATCCGCAATCCATTCAAATATCTTGCAACTCGTTCAACCTCATCATCGACATGTCCAGATCTAAGATTCAACTTGTAGAATGCATCAATATACTCCTTCATGCTTGATTCTTTCTGCTTCAAGTTCTGCAACTTCCGGAATAGATTTACTTGGTAAATCTGTCATAAACTTCAATATTAACTTGGCAACCATCCGCTCCTTGATCTTCTCTTTACCTCTTCTCTGTCTATCAACCTAGAAATGTTCCCACCAAAGAGATGCATGACCTTTCAATTGGGTATAGGCATGCTTCACCTTTCTTTCTTCCGCGGTGTTCTCAAAATTAGACTACTTCTCCATCTCCGAGATCCAATCCATTAATTCATCGGAATCCAACTTACCATCATACTCTGGTGGGGTAAAATGTGGTTTAGTGTTCGCCCTACTCAAAACCCTAAATAACCTCTCTTCATCCGGATCGATTGCCAGTGGGTTTGCTACTTGTTCTACTGGTGCTTCTTCTACTTCATCTTTGCTCACATCTTCAATATGTTGACCTCTTCTCTAGGCTGTCTCAACAACTTCTAACCAGACTGTAATTCCTCTCAACATTTCCAACACAGCGGGGTTTGCATTTTCACGTGCTCCACCATTCATATTTCCTCTTCGCGCCATGTTCACGCTAGTCCTTTGTAGTTGCAGGTCAGATCCACCATCCGCCACCCCACAACAAAATTTTAGGACAACACAATCACCGAAATAAATCTCACTTTGATACCACTTGGTGCAGTCACGGTTAGGAGGGACCTCAATGACATCTATCCAGACTGTGCAGCAAGAGTGAACACAATGAAAGAAAGACAAGATGATGGAGGAAATGCAGAAATGAATGAATTAGATTATGAAAACTGATTACAAATGATGGATAACATCCGAACTACAAGATTAGGCTCACTAGCCTGCTACATACATGCTCAATTACAGAATTGGTCAACTTCGGACCTCTAAATCTTAAGATGTATCTTCTATCTCCTCTAGCATGAATTATGATGCTTAATTACATTGATTTATATTCTCAAGAGAGATCTGCGTAGTCCCAAGAGGGATCAAACACTGAGGAATAAGATCAAACCTGCAAAACCACCAGGTTGGCCTCCGCCAATGAAAATCTTCTGGAAAATTCAAAGAAAGAAGTGTGGATCAGAGGGAAGGTCGGCTACACGCCAAGGAACATTGGAATCAACGTCGAACTAAAGCTCCGCAAGCTACATAAAGGATCTGCAAGATTCACCAATATCAAATAGATCCAAGCAGTTCTGGTGCTTTAAGTCAGAAAACTATCTCGGAATCTAGAAGCGATAACTTGTCGAAAAATGATCCAAACGTCCAGCGGTTCAGGAATAAGGAAGATAATCATGTTTATAAGAAAAATCCAGCTCCACAAGATCCAGTGAGGAAAAGCAAGAAAATTCAGAATGAAATATTGAAATTGCAAAATAGAAAACAAACTAAAAATAAATATTTTTGGTTGATCCAAGATTGCCAAGAATCGAGGATGCTCCTGCATCAAAAATTATAGAAGGATTTGCAACAAGCTCTACAACAATTGTCAACCTTTTTCTTTGTTTAGTCGATAATCGAGTGACACAATATATTCCTCAAGTTATCCAACTCCACATACTCCATGACCTCATCATCAAATACCTTGTTGGCCTACCAATGCATACCTTGAGTTGTTCAACTCCACAAACTCCATGACCTCATGAACAAATGCCTGTAAGTTGGAATCTGCACATTTAGTAACATGGCACCATACACTATCTCAACACTAAAAATAACCTAGTTGCCTAAGAAATATGTAGCTGTGAACTTTACAGTTTTAGTTATTGTTGCAACATCTTTTGCAAGACGAAGAAATGCCCAATGTGTCCAATGTATTAATGATTCCCAAACAGGAGTGGATCTCAACTCTCCAACATTGGAGGGGATCTTTGGCCAATGGAATCCAACTCATATCTAATGTTTTAAATATTCAAGTTTAAAAAAAGAGGAATGGATCTCACTTGCCAAACCCAAATATAAGAAATTCAGTTGTGTAACATGGCTAGTTAGATCATATTTTGCCATGCCTGTAAGCTGTTGTACTCACTCGTAATTTCATATTCTGGGCATGCAACTAAAAGATGAATAGAGCTCAGTCGTATGACCAACAAGAAAATCTTTTACTTTGGAAATCCAATCTATCAAGATGACGACAATTAGGGTTTTTTTTATCTGTTGTAATTGCTAAATAATAATGTTTATCTTTCTTTTAGCACCCCGAACATAATACTATGATATATATCAAATAAATAGGCTCCTGCCTCCTAACTTAGTTGATTTACAGATATATATCTGTACTTTGTGTATATTCCAGAAGAATCTTTAGGATCAAATTTATCCTTATAATAGGTAAACAAGTATCAGGATCAAAGTTATCCTTACCATATGTAAATACGTATTAGGGTTGTAGACAAATTCTGTTGAATGCCAAAGAACATTTTGAATCACCCAACATATAATGAACCAGGGAGGGAGGAGCCATACAATTTATCTGACTTCATCCAACTTGGACAGTTATTGGACATATAAGTTCAATCACTCCTCTAAATGATACCGACAACAAGGTTCAACCTGCATTTCAACCCTTGGATGAACTAAATCCAGGTCTAATGTACATGTTGTAGCTACAACATTGTATCTCAGTTCGCATCAAGGTTTTGGAGGATTTGTGCACGATGATAGAAATTGAACATGAAGACTTTAAAGACAACGCACAATATTGTATAATAGTGGAGTGGAAGTATTTAAATTATGTAACATTTCATTTAAATTGATTATTAATATTTGTTGTAAACATTTTCCACAATTATAATCAATAAAGATATGCCAGTTTTTTTTGAGGAGGGGTAGAAATATCCCTCCAAAAACTCTCAAAGATGGCCATGGATATCTTTGAGAGTCTCTTTTGCTTCTCTACTAGTATTATTTTGTTTCATTTTATTTTTTATTTTTTTAAATTGGTCAAAAATATGATTGTTGTAATTTATTTAAATGATAATAAGTTTTATGTTAATTAAACACATAATTTTAAATTTAATAAAAATAATTTGTTTATTTTCACTTAAAATGATTATTTAACATAAATGCCCTTCAAAATTTAACATTATTTGTATTCCATCATGTATCATTTTAAATATCACACACACACACACACATACACATTAATTACTTTATTGTCAATTAAATAACTATATTCTTTTATAATTATCAAATACATACATACATACATACATATACATATACATATACATATACATATACATATAAATTAATTTATTTTCAATTAAATAAGTATATTCTTTTATAATTGTCAAATACTCATATATGGTTATATTTGAAACTACACCATACAGTAATCATTTTTTTTTAAATATAGTATAAAAATATTTTTTTTTCTAATATACCATATGTTAGTTATATTTGAAACTGCACCATAAACTAATCATATTTTTTTTCAAAATATAGTATAAAATTACACTTTCTTCTAATATAGCACATGTTTAGTTAAAGTTTATAGGGAAATAAACAGCCAAAATATTGATTTGATTTTATGTATTATTAGCCACATTGTTCTCATATTGATTTTATTAAAGTTTATAGGGAAATAAACAACTAGAATATTAATAATCTAGTCTTTTATGTGAATATTTGGTTTTGAATCTAATGATTTGGTCTTTTTATGTGAATGTTAGGTTTTGAAGCGAGTCTTGAGAAAATATGTATTGGAAGGAGAGAGTTTAAGAAGCTAAAAGTTCATTCTATTATATACATTAGTCTATAAACTTTATTGATATACACTAAAAGTTAGGAATAGAAATATATTCTTTCAGTTATAGTAATGTAATCTTTTTACAATTGTAATATGTTTATTATAAATATATAATATATTTGTGTATCATATTTGAATTTTATAATTTGATTGTTTGAATTGAATAGTTTGTATGTGTAACATGTGGTAGAATAGCATGGTGTTTCTAATGGCTTTGTGCATTTTAGGGTTGAATAAAGAGTATCTTAAGGTTGCATGGCATACATGTATGGTGTTGCATTGATTGTGAATCAAACTTGTACGGTATGGCTTTGTTCATTTTAGAGGTTGAATAAACGGTGTCTTAAAGTTGCATGGCATACATGTATGGTGTTGCATTGAGTGTGAATCAAACTTGTACAATATGCTTAGAATGCTTGTGTGCATTTGTGTTGGTGGTACATATGTAATTCAATCATATGCATTTGATTGATTAATATGAAATGCAAAATGTTCTAGTACGTATTACATGGTTGAATGTTATGTCATGTAAACAAGGCTATTTTTCATTAAAGTTGTATGATGTGCTTATGTGAATTAAGCTTTGATGTGTATAGGTATTTGTGAATTGAATTTGTATGATGCACATGTGTGCTCATGTTCATTAGGATTGAATAGTATTTATATCATTGAGATATATGTGATTGATTTGTATGCCATGTATAGTACATGAGGATGATTCGTATTATTGTTGTATTAATTATGTGTCCAATGTGTATATGTGAATGTGCATTCTCTCTATGTCGTGGTCATAAACTTACTTTTTATTAAAGTTGTATGGCGACCTAATGTGAATTAGGCTTTGACACCAAGTGTGTATATAGAATACTTTTTATTAAATTTGTATGGTGACCTAATGCAAATTAGGCTTTGGCATTTATGCAATTGAACTTTAGACATTTTCTTGTTTATACAAAATTTATGTTATGGTAACATCACATGAAAATTAAAATGATATGGTGTATGTTGTGCATTACGATTGAATGGTATATATATTATTGAGTTGGATTTATATTATTGTGATTGATTTGTATTTCATATACACCATATAAATTCAATTTAAACATGAGATATAATTAGAACATAAATTTTATATATTAAAATATGTATACAAGTCGATTGCATAAATGTCAATCTATATTAAGATTGTATTGTGTGACCAATGTGTATATGTGCATAATGAATTTATGATAGTGTTGCATCAAGTGTGTACATAACACTACTTTTTAGTAAAATTAGACAGTGAACTAATGTGAATTGGTCTTTGACATGTATACAATTGACTTGTATACGTATTATTGTTTATATAAAATTTATGTTATGATTACATCACATTTAAACTAAATGAGTATGGTATATATATGAAATACGAATCATATGTTGTTGTTGCATCAATTGTACATAAAGCTACCTATATTAAAACTGTATGATCTTATGGTGGATTAGGCTTTGGAATTTATGCAATTTGGTTTGGATACATATTCTTGTTTATATATAATTTGTGTTGATTACATCACATGTAAATTGAATTTGTATGATGTATTTGGAATAGAATTGAACAATCACATATAACAATGATATAAATACCATTCAAACCTAATGCACACATGCATATGACATACTCCATACAAATTCACCTGACATGTGACGTAATCATAAATAAATTTTATATAAACAAGAATATATACAAGGTAGTTGCCGAAATGTCAAAGCCTAATATACATATAGGTCACCATACAACTTTAATTAAATGTATCTTTTATACACATTGATGTGACACTGGAATAAAATTATAATGGACATGTAAATATTGGTCACACAATATAACCTTAAAATGAATTGACATTTTTGCATTTGATTTGTATACATATTCTTGTTTTTATAAAATTTATATGATGATTATATCATGTGTAAATTGAAATTTGTATAGTGTATATGAAATACAAACCAATCACATCCAACTCAATGATATAAATACCTTTTGATCCAAATGCACATGAGATATAGGTCATTAAAATTCAATTCACGTGTGATACGATTGTATTGTAACATTTATATAAACAAGACAAGTAAAATTTATGCTATGATTATATGACGTGTAAATTGAATTTGTATGGTGTATATGAAATAAAAAACAATCACATATAACTCAATGATATAAATACCTTTCAATCTTAATGCACACAACATACACCATACAAATTTAATTTACATGTGATACAATAATGCTATAAATTTTATGTAAACAAGAATATATAAACAAGTCATTTGCATAAAAGTCAAATCTTAATCCACATTAGGTACCTATACAACTTAAATAAAGCCTAATTCACACTGGGTTACCATAGAACTTTAATAAAAAGTAGCTTTATGCGCACATTGGATGAAACACCAACATAAAAAGTATTAAGCACATATACAAACTAAACACCCAATAAAATCTTAATATGAATTGACATGTATGGATGTTATGATTATATTAAACATGCAAATAGAAGTTGTGTGGTGTATATTGTGTGCTTGTGCATAAAGGTTGAATGGTATTTATATCATTTTGTTGTATGTGATTGATTTGTATTTTTAATTTTATATACACCATACAAATTCAATTTATACATGCAATGAAATCAACACATTTTTATTTATTTAGAAGAATACATATAAAAGTCAATTGAATAAATGCCAAAGCTTAATTCACATTAGGTCACCATACAACTTTAATAAAAGTAGTTTCATGTACACAATGATGCAACACAAACATATGATTTGTATTCCATTTACACCATGCTCATTCAATTTACATATGTGACGTAATCATAACATAAATTTTATACACACACACACACACACACACACACACACACACACACACACACACACACACACACACACACACAAAAGTCAATTGCATAAATGTCAAAGACTAGTTCACATTAGGTTACCTATAATATTAATTTAATATATTGGTATGTACACACTTGATGCAACATTGGCAACATAAAAACATTATGCACATATACACGATTGGTTGCACAATGTAACCTTAATATGAATTGACATTTATGTAATTAACCTTTATACATATCCTTGTTTATATAAAATTTATGTTATGATTATATCATGTGCAAATTGAATTTGTATGGCGTAAATTGAATTTGTATGGCATAAATTGAATACAAATCAATCAATTGCATTAATGCCAAAGCTAATTTACATTAGGTCACCATATGACTTTAATAAGTAGTTTCATGTACATACTTGATGCAACACAAACATATATATAAACACGGATGTTTACACCATACTCATCCAGCTTACATATGTGATGTAATCATAAATTTTATATAAACATGGATATATATATACAAGTCAATTGCATAAATCTTGAAGACTAATTCACATTAGGTCAACCTATAATATTAATTAAATATAGTGTTATGTATACACTTGATACGACACCAACATAAAAATATTATGCACATATACACATTGGCCACACAATATAACCTTAATATGAATTGACATTTATGTAGTCAACTTGTATACATATCCTTGTTTATATAAAATTTATGTTATGATTATATCACATGTAAATTAAATTTGTATGGTGTATATGGAATACAAATCAATCAATACAACTCAACGATATAAATACCATTCAATCCTAATGCACACAAGAAGACAATTTACACCATACAAAGTTAATTCACAAATAAGATGCAATCATAATATAAATTCTATTTAAACAAGGATGTATCATGCGGAACGGTGTTATGTACGAAACTTAATGACACATATAACATTATCACCTTAACATTATAAAATTTGTTCAATCTAAATGAGCACAAACAAACACACAATATACACCTACAAATTCTATTTACATGAGTGATATAGCCATACCATAAATTTTATATAAATAAGAAAATGTATATAAGTTAATTGCATAAATATCAATTTATAACCTTAATATAAAATTTATGTAGTCAACTTGTATACATATCCTTGTTTATATAAATTTATGTTATGATTATATCACATGTAAATTGAATTTGTATGGTGTATATGAAATACAAATCAATCAATACAACTCAACGATATAAATATCATTCAATCCTAATACACACAAGCACACAATGCACACCATACAAAGTTAATTCACAAACAAAATGCAATCATAATATAAATTCTATTTAAACAAGGATGTATCATATGAAAGAGTTTTATGTACACAACTTAATGACACATATAACATTATAAAAGTTATTCAATCTAAATGAGCACAAGCACACAACATACACCTACAAATTATATTTACACAAGTGATATAGCCATACCATATATTTTATATAAACAAGAAAATGTATATAAGTTTTAATTGCATAAATATCAATTTATTTTAAAGTTGTATTGTGTAGCCAATTTGTATACATGCATAAGGTGTTTATGTTGGTGTTGCATCAAATATGTACATACATAAAGTTTCTTTTCATTAAAGTTACATGTTGAGCTAATGTGAATTAGACTTGTTCATGAAGTTGTTTTTATTCAAGTTGTATGTTGACCTAATGTGAATTAAGCTTTGAGATTTATGCAATTGACTTGTATACGTATTATTGTTTATATAAAATTTATGGTATGATTACATAGCATGTGTAAATTGAATTTGCATGCTTGTATGTTGTGTGTTTGTGTACTTTAGGGTTGAACGACATTTATATCATTGAATTATATGTGATTGATTTGTCTTTCATATACACCACACAAATTCAATCAACACATGTGATGTAACCATAACATTGGTTTTATATAAACTAGAATATGTATACAAGTGAATTGCATAAATGTTGATTCATATTAAGTTTGCATTGTGTGGCCAATGTGTATGTGTACATAATACAAATTTACATTGGTGTTGCATCAAGTGTGTACATAAAACTACATTACATAAAAGTTATATGGTGACCTAATGTGGATTAGGCTTTCACCTTTATGAAATTGACTTGTAGATATGTTCTTGTTCATATAAAATTTAGGTTATGATTAAATAACATTTATGGTCTATGGTGTATGTCGTATGCTTGTATGCATTAGGATAGATTCATATTTATACTGTGAAGTATATGTGATTGATTTGTATTCCACATATGCCATACAAATTCAATGTGCACGTGATATAATCATACCATATTATACAAATTATTGTTTATATTAAATTTATGGTATGATTACATAACCTGTGTAAAAATGAATTTCTATGCTTGTATGTTGCACGTGCTTGTATGCTTTAGGGTTGAATGACATTTATATCATTGATTTAAATATGTGATTGATTTGTCTTTCATATACACCTTACAAATCCAATCATCACATGTGATGTAACCATAAGTTTTATATAAATTAGAATATGTATAGAAGTCAATTGCATAAATGCTAATTCATATTAAGGTTGTATTGTGTGGCCAATATGTACATGCACATAATATTTTTATGTTGGTGTTGCATCAAGTGAGTACATAAAGCTACATTATATAAAATTTGTATGGTGTCCTAATGTGAATTAGGTGTTGAATTTTATGGAATTGACTTGTATATATATTCTTGTTTATATAAAATTTGTGTTATGATTAAATTGCATTTATGGTGTATAGTGTATGCCATGTTTATATGCATTAGGATAGATTGGTATTTATACCATAAAGTTATATTTCATTGATTTGTATTGCACATACACCATACAAATTCAATTTACACATGTGATATAATCATACCATAAATTTTCTATAAACAAGAACATGTATACAAGTCAATTGCATAATTATCAATTTTTATTAAGGTTGTATTGTGTGTCCAATATGTATATGTGCATAATGCTTTCATTTTGGTATTGCATCAAGTATGCACATAAAGATACCATTGCACCACCTATGTAAATTGAATTTGTGTAAATTCATGTTGGTGTTCTATCAAGTGTGCACATAAAGATACCATTGCATTACCCATGTAAATTGAATTTATGATGTGTATGTTATGTGCTTGTGTACATTAAGTTTGAATGGTATTGATATCATTGAGTTATGTATGATTGATTGTATATATACACCCTACAAATTCAATTTACATATGTGATGTAATAAAAAAAATTATATAAAACAAAAAATTATGAATAAAAGACAATTGCACCAACACATTTTTTTCATATAATGTATTAAACGTGAATTATGTTATATAAGATAAACATAAAATAATAGAGAAATATATAACATACCAAGAAGAAAGGGTTATGAACAAAATGGGAGCAATTATTTACATAAAATATGGGAGCTAAGCTCGACCATTGAGGTAGTAGAGACACTAGTAAGGAGAAGAGAACAAGGAGCATCAAACTAACTGAGAGAGGAGAGATCACTGCTAAAGAAAATTCAATGGCGGATGAGTATTGAACTTGTTCACCATTATTGACAAGCCAAAGAAGAAGTCTCGACTCCTACTCATGTGCGCCTTAGAAAAGAGATCCTCATTGTTGGCAAGGAACACATTCATTGGTACAAAATCATTGTATATGACACATGACTTGAAGAGGATCCGTGCCTCTTGCATTTTCTCATCCTTATCCTCCACAACAAGGTCAAATACTTCTCCTAAACGGCCTGAGATGACACCCACATCAATTCCTACAATGACTTGAGCAATTGTTGGCCAATAATGCTCTAAGATTATTTTGTTTCCCACCATGCATATCCAGTTAGGGAATGCAATTGTCTGCAAGAAAGGAGTGAATAAAAAATCACAAATTTGACTATCATGAAGGTGGGTGTCTCCATCACCAGAATAGTATTGAAGGTCCAAGAAATAGCTTCTCCAACATCTTCATCCTCTGATTGAAAGAGATGTTGACATTGTTGCTGAAGAGACTAATTTAAATGCATACATTTCACACTGAAATTAAGAGCCATATCAAGCCGATAGTAGAGAGTCCTTGTTGAACCTGGGCGCTTGAAATTAGCTCATAATACTAGAGAAGCAATCAAAGATGTAGCATGGATAAATGCATAATGAGATGGATCTTTATCAACATACAACAACAGTTGAGACATGTGAACTCAAATCATAGAGAAAACATGTGAACAAGAGTCACCAGATGCATGAAAGATTGTACAAATCCATTTAGGATGAAAGAAGATTAAAGTTGGAGATCTTTCATCAACGTTATAGAGAATAATTGGTCCATGCCTATAAAAACAACACTCCGTCGGATTCACACAATACCAAAGCATTGTGAAAGGTAATTGAGATGTAAAAATAATCTGACCCTAAGAAAAAGTACACTCATGTCTGAAAAGCCAAAGCAATCTGAGAAAAGTCAGAGACATGTGAAGGAATCATGGTAGAGGGCATAGGCGGTAGCATGAAGACAAAACAAGGGAAGTTGTTCAAGGAGCATGAAAAGCAAGGTCAACAAAGATATAGAATTGAATCCCCATTGAATTAAGAAAGGACAAAATAAAAACCAAGCTAGGATGAGACCACATGTGATACAATGATTACCAAATAAGAAGGAAATAAGATTTGGAATGGGCAAAAAATGAAGATAGCCTCGAGCCTGTAGAATACAAGAACAAATAACCATCCAAGAAGCCAAAAGAAGACTGCCTTAAATAGGAATAAAGACAAAACTTGTGATCAAACAAAAAGAAAAAGTTAGTTGATAGTAGCATCTTCTATGACCAAGGAGGAAAGACATGGATCTATCATGATTTTAAGATTGTTATAATAAATATCTTCTATTTCAAGAGAGCAGCCCCTGTTTTCCAACATATGTACAACCCTATTAGCTTCTTTAAAGTAGTGGAGAATGTGGTAGCAGTCAAATAACAATAGGCACTCACATGCTTCTTGTAATATGTAATGAATTTTCTAGTTTGGATTTGTTCTACTAAATTCAATGTTGTTATAATAATCTAAGGATCTCCTTCTACTAATAGGTTTTTCAGTTTAGTCTTTACTGCTAATTTAAGATCCACAACCAAGGCCCTTGCTTCATCCATGTTATTTGAATCATTTAGTGGTTTGGCAGCCAATGCTTGCATGGACACACCCTTGGAGTCTCTAAGAATGCATCCCACACCTGAGATGCCAAGGTTACCTGTAGAAGCCCCATTTATTATCAGGGGATTTCCATTTGATTTATTTTTTGTTGATGTTTTTAGGAGTTTTAATCACTAAACTCCCTTTGAATAGAAGGGAAATGAATTTCTATTATGATAATTCACTGAAGTGAAATAAAAGTCTACTCTTTTGTGTTTAATGGTGTAGGCATTTACTGATTTTGATATTTCTTTCTCAATATTCATGAGGAACCCCTCTAGAATATTTTTCTCATTCCTAAAGATGCGTTTCTTTCTATCCCAATAGAGGTTCCAGATGATTATAGTAGGAACAACCTTCAAGATGATAGCAAATGGCTAGATGGAGTTCCAAGTACCATGTGGTGGCTTGATTGCCAAAGTTAGTGAGTTGTTATGCTCTTGTGGACTAAACAGTAGGTCCAGTTTTTTATTGCTTTGGTGATTGTAAGAGAGTTCTATGATGTGGCCCAGACTTATCGATGAGTCAAAGGGTTGTTTTAGTATGCTCAATGCGGTTGTTAGAACTTAGATTTTTCATTGAAGGTGCCTTTTTTCTTGATTGTAGGCTTCTAGGAGTAAGCCTAGCCCTTGGGGAGAGGATGTAATGCCCATCTAGTTGCTCTTTTTTATTTCTTCTCTTTGATGTGGTTTGGGAATGAGCAAGTGATTGTGCCATTTACTTATGGGTGTTAATATTTCTAAGGTGATATGATATTATTTAGGATGTTGCATTTGATTTTTGTGTGAGGCCTTGAGTTCTTAGCTTATGTTGTGAGTGGATATATGTTATGTGTTCATGTTGGACTAGTGATGTTCTGGATTGCTTCATGATGATCATAATTGTGTTACTACATTGGGATGTGTTCTTCCTTATTGTGTATGGTTGTGAGGACCATGGTATTGTTGTCTACTACATATTTGTTTGCATACTAGATTTTTGGGGGGTTGTTACTCTATTTATGATGCATATATTGACGTCAATGTTGATTTGATTAATAACTAGAATGTGAGAAGTGATTTTAATTTGGTTGGTTATAAGCCATTTTTTATGTTTTTGATAAAGATAAACGAGTTTTACGTGGACCTGAAACCAAAAGTTTTACAACAGCCAGACATCAGCCAAACAGACATGAACCAACATCAAAATGAGGGAGCATCCCCAAGCAGTCATGAAAACAAAGGAAATGCAGAATAACAAGACAAAATAAAAGAAAAAGCTCTCAGTTAAGAGAGAGCACCAGATCCTTGTTCTTTTGGATGGAAATCTTGTTGATTTCCTCCAGCTCCTCCATATTGTATCTGGAGGTACCCTTGTTGCTGCTCTTGCTTCTAGTTTTGGGACTAGGTCCAGTGGTTTTGTTGTCTCCAGCAGCTATATCTCCCCCTTCAAGATCTTTTACCAATTCGTTGTGGTAGGATCTGTAATCAACAACCATGGCATTAATCTTTTCAAGCCCTTCTATAATGTTGTTCATGGATTCTTTGCTTATGTCAACCAGGTTCTTGAGATTTTTTTTAATCTTAGCCATATACTGCTCCACCTTTTCAATCCTTTGTTCATGATTGCATTTCATCACCTCAACGTCGTGGGAGAGTTTTTGTGTCATAATCATGAGTTTCTCAGGTTTGTTGGGCTCAGGGGAAGCGATGAAGATATCAATAATCTCTTTAACCCCCATTTTGAGGGTATCAATTTTGCTCTCAACCCACTTCCAATAGCTCTCCTAGCTTCTAGTAGCTTCCATAACCAGATTCATCAGGTTACCAATCCTTTGAATCCCACTGTTCTCTTTGTTGGCTATGGTCCAATTTAATTCCCTTATCCGTAATCTTCGGGCTATGGTCCTTAGCCCCCAACTTTTTCTTTTTAGAGAGGGGCTTGACCTTAGAGATCAATTTTATAGTGGTTTTGTATTTGCTAGCTACCCATCTGGGAGGATTCTTGTTGCTAAACGTCCCAGGGGTGACCATCATCTCCCCTTCATCCATAGGTTTGTATTCAGGGCCATCAAAAGGAACCCCACTTTCTTCCAAGTCCATTTCTGAATTAGAGACATTCTGGATATCAGTCTGTAGGTCAGTCTTATAAAGAGGGGGTACAATTTCAAGGGATTTAGCGTGCTCCATGATGAGGACAATAAGTCCCTCATGGAGAACAGGGTTGTTAGGTTTCTCCAAATGTTTTTCCAGGCTATTTTCAAGGGAGGAGGCTAGATAGAAGGGAACATAGATGATTTTACCATGCCTAAAATGATTTAAAATAGTGAAATGGTAGGAAAAGATGTTGGCATACCTTCCATCGAGAGTAATATACCTCACTATAAACTCGACCATGTCAGCCCAGGGGGCCATGAGATCTTTTTTATTGTAGCCATCATCGGCCATCTTGGTGACTCTAGACCGCTCCTTGTCTTTGTCAAAGAAACTCGACAAGTCCTCCTCCCCGGTTTTCCTATCCCTATAAAATCTTCTGTCAGTCATAGCTAGACCAGTGACCGTCACCACCAATGTTTCATCAATTTGATAATCGATGCCATAAGCCATGAGACTCCCTTTTTTCGATCCGTTGACAAAGGCCTCCGTAAGCAGAAGAGAAGGGCCATGAAGTCGGTCCAAGTAGGGAACAAGTCTCCCATCAACAACTTCCTGCCACACATCTTTGTTCTTCTTCCATTTCTTGCAAGTAGAGGGATCTTGTATGTTCTTATCCCCTCCCATTATGCTCCTGGTCGCTGAATAGTAGAAAATGGGGCTCACCAAGGAAGGCACCGACCAGTCTCAGAAAATGAGCCACACCCACAAAATTTCCAAATAGTAGCAAAAAAGCCACACAATAAGGCAGGAAATCCAATCGCCAAGGAGGTTTCTAGATCTTTGATTAGGGAAAACCAAAAAAAGTTGTTTTCCCATCAACTCGGTCAAGTCATGATGAGAGATCATTGATTAACGCAGTAATCATCATGTGCCAACTCACATAGATTTTGGGGGAAAGCTTCCCTGCTACTCCAATTGGTCGCCACGTATCCCACCGCCAGATTGGCCAGTAGATCCGCCATCTTGTTGTCTTCTCGGTATATGTGCGATATTTTGAAATATGTCAGTTCATTAATTATATTTTGGTAATCCTTGATCAGGCTGTCTGGCATCCAGCTAGGATTCACGCATCCACTCAGACAATTGACAGTGTTCAGCGAGTCAGACTCCAGCCAGACTTTAGTAAAGCCTTCTCTTTTAGCCATGTGTAACCCAATGTGGGCAGCGCTGGCTTCTGCGTAGTGGTTGGTCTGGGTTTGGCTTCCAATGTAAGCCATTTTTTATGTTATTGCATTTCTTTTAAGAGAGAAAATGCTTAACATTATATTCAATTCAATGATGCTATATTGATTTGATGAGATATCATGTTACGAACAAATGTTATTTTGTGACCTTGATCAAGGAATGTTAATGTTGCTTTTAATTATATTATGCTATATGTATATGTATGCACAAGTATTTGTATGTTTTGGTTGGTGCAAGTATAGAGCATCGACTCCACCTCGCTCCACAGGTCTGAATGTGCTCATATCCAAGACAGTGGTTATAGGAGATAACAAATTGGCCAATAATTTTACCCAACCATAGCCATCATTCCTAATTTGAACGATTTTCCCTTAATTTAATTTATTTATACCTCTAGTTACCAATTTGTTAATGTTCGGTTACCCCAATGCATATTTGCAAAAGGCTAGTAAAGATTATTTGTGTATAGTTTGTTATATGTGAATTGTTGTTGTTATAGTGCATGTATTAATGATATTTAAATAATATAGTGGCAAGTTAATATTTAATTGTGTGGTGTGGCTTATATGTGTTTGATTTAATGTGGACTAAATGATTTTACCTTTGGGGGTATTTTGGTTTAGTAATTGGATTTATTTATCCAATTTGATTTTAAATATTTTTTATATTTTTACTCTAAAGTGGGTTTATATTATAATTTTGAAGTTCTTTTTTAAACACTTAGTCTTTTTTTTCAAATTTAGAGCTCTTAAACCCTAGAATGGAGATTTTAATTTTTTTGATTGGGACAAAATCTCTTGGAGGAATTTTTTGGGTAGGAGCTTCTTGGATTCGTGTGGGTGAACACTCGTTGCTACCTAGTTTTTGTGAGCTCTTTCAAACACTTTGGCTCCATGTATGATTTTCAAAATTCTTCTATTTGAAGGCGAGTTTTATTGATTTCTCCCTTGAATATTTATGAAATTGTGTGATTCTTATTGCTATTAGTTAGAAAATGGGTTTAGAACTTTCCTCCAATTTGAATTTTGAATTTTAGTTGAGAGATGAATTTATCGTGTTTGGAAATTTGAAAAGCATGGTTTTACAAAAGGAAATGCTACCCATTTTTTATTGGATGCTTGCATTGTTGATTTTATTGCATTTTTTGGTTGTTGTTCATCTATAGATAAATGGTTTTATTCAGAATTTTGATTGGTTAACTCTGAAAATTTCAGTGTTTTGGAGGTCCATCAATGGTGGATGGCCTCCATGACTGGTTTCTAGCGAATTTGACCTTTTGATATAATTATGAATTTGGTGTTTTAAATGTGAAACTAATATGGGGAATGATAATATTATATATTCAAATTTAATTGTTGGATTGATTTGGATTTTTCCTCTTGGCATTTAGGGCCAATTGAGTATGTTTTGGATGCATGTGAATATGTCAATGCATATGGTGTTTATTGATGAATTTTAAAATGTTAGGCTCATTTGTGGTAATACATGGTCTTGCATATTGTCATTTTGTTATGATTTCCATGTTTTGATTTACTTGAGCCTAGGGTATGTAATAGGACCATTAATGGGAGTGGTGTCCAATGGAGGTCAGGTACAAAGGGACCACCAAGGTAGCTCATTGGACATTTTGTAACCAAGTGAAAACTAATGACACATTAATAAAATGAACCAAGATAAAGTGTATGCCCCTCTCATGGCCTTAAGTTCTCATAAAGAATAAGGATGAGTTGGGAAGGCCTAACCATTCGTGGAATATTGATATGGCATGATTGAATCTCCTCATTCATATGAGAGGACTACTTGATTTTGTGTGAGCCTTCCCTTTGAGCTACGCGATGACACTCATTACTCTCATTCCCTATGTATCTACCCCTGTAGTTATGAGTATCACCCAAAAGAGGGCATGTCTTCCATGTGATTATTCTTATTGATGGATTCTAAAGGCATCCATATTTGATGGCTTTGATCTCTTTGATGATTGGATGAGGAGATTGGTTTGTACTTGATGGTTTTGGTGTTGATGCTCCTTGTGGAGTGATTTTATACTTATTTTGAAAATGGTTTTCAATGAGGATTATACCTCTATCTTTAATTTTTTGATGTGGCATTATGTTCTTGGTTGATTATATGTTCATGTTGAGTGTTACTCCATGTTTTCTCTTGTATGAGCCTATTTGCCCCCCTTGCTTGTATGGGTGACTATTTGGGCTATGTGACTATCTCCACAAGAATGGTGGGGTTGGCACCTACAAGTTCCACATGGTTAGGTGGCATTGCAAACTACCATTGGGGACCAAAGGACTTGGATCGTGAGTAGTTGAAAAGTTTCTTCTCCTTCCTCAACACTTGTTCTTCTCTTTCTCTCTGTTCTTGCAAGATGTAAGCTATGTATTTTGTTGTAAGAATTGTAATAATAGATGATTTATATATGGAACACTCGAAGGAGATATATATGTACTTTTAATATATGGTAATGATTTGATGATTGTTTATGTGGTTTAGTGTTGGAACTGACCACCAAGCATGATCGTGTATGCATTTCATTTGATGAGTTATTATGATGTTATCATAGGAACACTTGGTTTGGAGTTTGAAATAAAAGCAGATGTCTTTCTTTTTATATCACATATTGAATTGGTCATTTCCTATTGTGTTCATGTGATGTTGACCAAGCCCTTGTTTGAATGATCTCTCTGGAGCCAATCTAGGCTTAACTAGAACCACCCAGTGTGTGTTTCATGATGTCCAGTTGTGGAATTTAGTTGTGTTGGACACCTAATTGTCCCATTGAGTTGTTTTAGGGTGAATTGGGTTGAGTGGTAATGAATTGAGTCCACCCAAATTCTGTTGTGTCTTGTAGGAGTCGTCTATTGACCCGGTGTCTCAAGACTTGACTCATTTTATCACCTTTTTGCCTAATTCTCTCAATTCAGGGATTGGCTAGTCAGTCTTTCATTCATATTTTCACCTACACAAAGAGAGCTACATCAAATTAGAGGAGAAAGAACAACATAGACACATTGAAGGAATGGTGATATCTCCATTTAGCTTTCAAGTTTCATTTTAATGTCTCTATTGGTAGTATTAAGATAGAAATTAGCATAGTTGTTTCAAAAGTTTGCAATTTTCTTTGATTATGTTGTGGTTTGATTTCTATCTAACCTCCAAATTTTATAAATCCATAGATTGCATAATTCTTCTTGTCTAAGAAAGAAACTGCATTGCATTAAAAATAGTATATGACTAGAAGTGAGTAGAAATAACGATTGTATTTATTGTTGCATACAAGTTTTTTAAAAAGAAAAAAATAGAATGACTCAATTTTCTATTGTGTCCGATGTGATTTCTCTAACTCATCCTGGATATTGTATCCTTGAGTGTTGTGTTTTCATTACTCTCTCATATGTGGCTAATATTGGACACTTAGTTATGTAAAACTTGTTTGTGATTGATAACTTATCGTAGTTTTTAGCGAGTTGTCTCCTATGTTCTTGGGATAGCACTAATTTTTTGAAATTTCTTATGTCTGGAATCTGTTATCGAACTCTTTTACCTATCTATTTCATGATACTTGTTGCACTTAGTTTATTGTTGAAATTGTGGACACTTCTTTAATTTAATGTTGAATTGATGATTTTACCCACTTGGGTTTTCTCTTTTCAAATCTCATGGTGACTATTCTAAATGTTTGATGTTGTTGGCCATGTTTGTGTGTTAAGTGTTATCTTCTATCATGTTTATTGTGAACCTCTAATATTATGTTCAAGGCAGGACATCACGAAGAATGTACCACGTGTGGTTGTTGATTAGTTAGAATTTTAGTTCAATAAATGAACTAAAAGATGACATCATGTGAGCCTGCATGTGTGGCCAATGGGTCTTGTTGTAATCTGCATATGATAAGGCCTAAGGAAATGTACAGTTTCTATTTGTAATTTAATAAAAATGTATATTTCATTCATTTATTTTTGTTGTACTAAATTAGAGTGCAACACTACAAAATCCATTTTGGACCCTCCATCCTTGACCACATCATGTGGTATTAGAGGGAGATGTGAATCCTTTGGGAGAGTAGAAGTGTTTTGAAAAACCCTTGTGTAGGCATGTCTTGTGTAGTTGTAGCCTTATAGACAGACCGCCAACATGAGGTAGTTGCACCAAATATGAAAGAAATGTCATCGAGGAGGATGCTTGTAATGGCCAATGTCATCAAAAGAGTAGAGAAAATAATGGACATAGTGAGGGAAATGAAGAATTGGTTGGATGTTGTTGAGGATAGGTGGAAGGGCCTAACCCTAGATGAGAGGAGGAGAGTGATGATGAGGAGTAGAGGATCTCAAAGAAAAATGGGGAAAGCCATGAAAACAAGAAGACTTTAAACTAGATCAAGATGATGAAGGTTATCGCCAAGATTGGGAAAATACCAAGGATAGAGATCTTTAGTTATGTTGATAGTCTGAATTCATAGGAACTGATCAATTGGATAAATGAGATGGAAGAATAATTTGAATATGAAGAAGCTGAATATCTGGAGTGCGTCAAATTTGCAAAAACCAAATTTAAGGGGCATGTTTCTATTTGGTGGAAAGAAGTTCAATTGGAGAGAAAATAGAGAGCAAAGGAGAAAACCACAAAATGGGAGAGGATGGTGTTGAAATTGAAGAATCAATTCATACCCCATTTACTATGAGTTGTAAATATTGAAGAAACTTCAAAACTTGAGGTAAATTAGAAATCAATGAAAGAGTACATAGAGGATTTCCATAAGATGATCATAAGAACTAGGGTATGGATAGTTGGATGTAATAGCAACTACCATGGTTTCTATTTCAGCTATGGTAATTATTTCTCTATAATTATTGATGCATAATTGTCACCATTGGATTCAATATTTATGTTTTGGGATATCAATTTGAGGCCAAATCTATGCTTGTATGTGATAGTTCTAGTGTGACATTCTCTTTGGATGATTTTGTATCTTTCTGCATTGAAATGATAGAGGATATTCTTTAATTGTATAATATCTATGTCTTTATTTCTCTCCAACCACCTGTATGCTTTAAATTAATCGCTTGTTTTTCATTTCACTCATTTGTACCTAATTATCAAATAACTTTAAGACATGGCATAAATGTTTCAATTTACATAGAAAATAAGTAGTAGAAAACTCACATTTGGATTATGTGGCAATCCTTTCCCTTGTTAGATCCATCATATACTAATCATATCAACTCAAACACTATTTATGATTTGCATAGAGCATGGTAAGCAATAATTCCTATATGTTCCACCATTTCCCTACTCGACTTACAATTTCAACATTCTGGTTAGGATTGATCGCGTTTCTATCTCGCAATGAGTAATTTCAATATGGAAACTATCATCCTCCATTGCCTGAATTTGTGTTCCCCTTGTTATTAGCTACCAAATAAGTGGTGGAATCTTTGTACACAAGGAAACCATTTTTAACATGTGAATAGAGACCTAGGTCATCTTTGTTTATTCCATAGTGCAATTACCACTAGGTTGTCGCATGTAGTGGATATCAAATGTATCAAAATATAACACACACTATTTTGTTTCAATTTTAGAATTAATTTCAGGATAGGTCTCATGGAATTTATTAGAATCTCCAAAGCCAAATAGCTATGTCTCTCTTTATATTTATCTATAAATTTAATTCATATCTTTACTACAGTTTGAGAAAATTGAATGAGTTTGTTTTAATGTTTGTGTTAAACTTATTTCTTCTTATAATTAATTTGTATTATTACATATAATTTGTGTCTTTATCATGAAATATATAACTTGATATAGGCCAATCAGTTTCCTTATAGTCGATTAATAAATACTTGCATTCACAATTGAAATCTTTGTTCAATAGATTTACTTTGGTAGGAAAACAACAACATCTATGAGTGGATGAACCTCCCCTCCCACAAATTTTAAAATTCTAGCTATAAAAGAAGAAATAAATAATTATTTATGATTTAATTATAGAACGATAGATTGATGAATAATGATGAACTACTAAGGTCCTTACCAGTAATGAGAGGGGGGATGAATCAGTACACAAAAACAAAACTAATTCAACACTTTATCATATCAAAACACAACTAACCGGTTGTGTTCACCACTGAACTTAACCATAGCTATACTGGTTAAACAAAAATACTTCAGACAATTATATCAGTTAAACATAAACACTTTAGACAACATTCAATAGATCTCAAACCTTGATAACTACTTCACTGATATAATCATGCATGAGTTGTACCAATAATACCACAACCATTTAACAATGCATGCATATCTAACTTAATCAAAACCACACAATCATCACATGAAAATCTCACAACCCATAACACACAGATTTTTCATGTGCAAACCCAAATGGGAAAAACCACGGTGGGAATGAATACCCACAAGTTGTTTATGAACTCTTTTGAAGTTCGCTCTGTTAGGAGCCTAGTCTGGTTAAAGAATTTACAATAAGGTTCTATTAGGAACCGATCCTTTTAGGGATCACCCGGTTAAGGGATGGCTATATACCCTGTTAAAGGTTGAAACCCTATTAAGAGTTACCTCACTAGAGGATTTAAGAACTCAATAACCTTGAGCCACCTGGTTAGAGGATTTACAACAAAGCTTGTTAAAGCTACCCGGTCAATGGATTTACCTTCTGTAGAAATGGTTAGAAGACAATAGTAAAACACCAATCTGGTAACAACACTTCTTGCTAAGGCAGATCCTTTTCAATTCCTCTCTTCTGCAATCATACTCTGCAGATTCATCACTCTGGTTCGACAAGTATCAAATCTCCAACATGTGGACACAAATACAACTTTTTCCAACCAACTGCAATAACAAAACTCATCGACCTTATAGACAACAACTAGGTCGGTAGCATAAACCCTAAACCCTAAACATTTTAAGTTTACACTTACAAGCAATCCAATCCTGACCGTCCAAACACATTACATAGAATGAAATGATCTAAAACAGATCTCAAGACATTTTGTATCTTCCAATCTTCACCGCATCTGAAAATCCATAACCCATCAGGCGCTCTTCACACACCGCTAAGAAAAACACTCATTCCCGAGGTAGAAATTTGATGCATTCAATCTTCACGTGCAAGAACCACAAATAAATCCTTCACGTGCACACAGTTGACATGACATCTCGATCCTTATCCTTATTCCTTAACTAACTGGTCACAAAACATCATCGGTTGCACCGCACAAGCCAAATTGGTAACCCTAGAGCTGACAAGCCAAATCAGTAACCCTAGAGCTGAACTGAGACTACCAACCGGTAGTCACACTTAGTGAGCCCCGACACCGGTCCACTCCATCTTGGTTGACCATAACCGCTTCTGATCTTCATACTGGTTCACCTGCTTGAGCAGTTATTGACATCAATGACATACCGGTTCATATCGGTTCACTTTATTGACATCAATGACAACATACATTATCACCACTTCATCATATGCCAACAATCTCCCCCTTTGGCATTGATGGCAATACTCAGTGTATCATTGCTCAATATCTACACCATTCTCAATAACATATACCAGTGCAACTTAAAAGATCACTACCACCACCTGGACTGGTCAGTGTGCAGTTTGCTCAATCACTTCTCACACCACTTATTTCATCTCCCCTTTGCATATTGACCTTCAAACATATATCTTCTCCCCCATATATCTTCATCATCATATATCTTCTCCCCCTTTGACAACAATGCCAAAGTGGAGGCACAAGCTTTCGGGCTCCGCTATGCTTCTCCCCCTATGGAGTAGCATCCTTCAATACATCAATCCTATAAGATCTGACATGGTAGTACCTGACTGATGTGGAGCACACATCTTTAATTTACTTTATGAAGGGGCAGAACCCCTAAAGCACCTCTCAAACAGGTAAATTTAGTCTTCGGTAAGGGCTTAGTAAATATGTCTGCTAGTTGCTCCTTACTGGAAACATGTTTTAACACAACCTCTTTATTCTGAACCTTTTCTCTCAAGAAATGATACTTAAGTTCAATATGCTTGGTCCTAGCATGCAATACCAGATTTTTGGAAATATTTGTTGCACTGGTATTATCACAAAATATACTCACCGGTTCAGGTATAGTTACTTTGAAGCCATTCAGTACATGCTTCATCCACATTTCCTACGTGCAATTCATAAATGCTGCCACATACTCTGCTTCAGTTGTAGACTAGGAAATACAGCTCTACTTCTTGCTCGTCCATGAGACTAATCTTCCACCAAGGAAGAACGCTCCATCGGTTGTGCTCTTCCGGTCATCCACATTACCTGCCCAATCTGCATCGATAAAAACTTTGAGATAAAAGTCTCCATTATATGGATACCATAATCCATAATCAGTTGTCCCTTTCAGATATCTAAGAATCCTCTTTACCACTACCAAGTGGGATTCTCTTGGACTTTTCTGAAAACGGGCCACTATGCCTACTACATGAGCAATATCCGATCTGATGTGCACCACATAGTGCAAATTACCGATCATTGACCGGTACTCCTCCTCATCCACCAATGTTGTATCATCCTCCTTTGTTAGTTTGCAATTGGTCACCATCGGCATTCCAATCGGTTTTCTCTCCTCCATGCCAAAGGTCTTCAATACATCTTTGATATACTTGGACTGGATAATGAAGATACCCTCTTTCATCTGTTGAATATGTAGACAAATGAAAAACTTTATCTCTCCAATCAGAGACATCTCAAACTCCCTTTTCATCTCATCTACAAATGCATGACTCATATCATCATCTCCGCCGAAGATTATATCATCTACAAATACTTCACATATCAGAATCTGACCACCTTCAGATTTCAGGTAGATGTTGTTGTCCTCACTTGCTCTCTGAAATTCTATCTTCACAAGATGAGAGTGTAACCATTCATACCATTCCCTTGGTGCCTATTTCAATCCATACAAGGCCTTGTGTAATCTGCACACCATGTCACTATCTTCTGACAAAGCAAACCCATCTAGTTGCTCAATGTACACTTCTTCCTCCAAGATTCCATTCAAGAAGGCAGACTTCACATCCATCTGGTATACCTTAAATCCCTTGAATGTTGCAAATGCAAGTAGCATTCAGACACCTTCCAGTCTAGCCACTGGGGCAAAAGTTTCTCCATAGTCTTCTCCTTCTTCCTGAGCATATCCCTTGCATACAAGTCTTGCCCTGTTCCTTACCACTATGCCTTCTTCATTCAGCTTATTCCTAAAGACCCATTTGGTACCTATGGCATTCTTGTGTTCCGGTCTGGGTACCAAGGACCATGTTGCATTCTTCTCTATTTGGTCCAACTCCTCTTCTGTTGCCTTTATCCAGTCTTCATCGGTAAGTGCCTCTCTAGTGGTCTTAGGCTTAGATTCTGAAATCATGCAAGAATTTTCTTTCACCTTTCTCCTTGTAAGCATTCTTGCATCTTTGTCTCCTATGATCTGCTTCAGATCATGATGCAGTCTTACATACTTAGGAATGATCATAGCAGGTTCTGCTTTCTTTTCCTCTTCTTTTTCCACTTCATCTTTTTCTTCACCCACTGAAGCTTCTACCGGTACATAAACACTGAGGTCTTTCCAATGTTTGTCACTCATTTCTTTCTTAACCAGTTCCTAGAAGGCTAAACCCAGTTCAACTTCTGTTTGCTTGCTACCGGTTTCCTTAGGCTTCTCAAGGGATTCATCAACCCCGACATTGATACTCTCAACAATCTTCTGAGTCCTGTTGTTGTAGCACTTAAGAGATTTGCTTTTAGTGGAATATCCCAGAAATATTCCTTCATCACACTTAGCATCAAACTTACTCAGGTGCTCACCTCTCCTGATATAGCATTTACTCCTAAACACTTTGAAATAACTCACATTGGGAGTTTTCCCATTCTAGTACTCATAGGGGGTTTTGTCTTTACCTTTCTTAATGAGTACCTAGTTCATGGTATAGACTGCAATGCTCACCGCTTCTCTCCAAAATGTGTGAGCGACATTTCCTTGGATCAACATAGTTCTAGCCGCTTCAACCACAGTCCTGTTGTTTCTTTTTGCTATGTCATTCTGCTGCAGTGTCCTTGGGGTAGACAATTGTCTCTTAATCTCGTTCTCCTCGCAGTACTTATTGAATTCATTAGAAGTGAATTCACCTCCCTGATCGGTCCTTAGGCATTTTATCCTTCTACCGCTCTCTTTCTCCACCAATGCCCTAAAGGCTTTGAACTTTCCAAATACCTCAGATTTATCTTTCAAGAATGTGACCCACATCATTCTTGAGCAATCATCGGTAAGAATCATGAAATATCGATCTCCTTGAATGCTTCTAGTTTTCATCAGACCACACAGATCAGTGTGCACTAGATCAAGTAAGTTCTCTGAGGAAAAAGACTTACCTTTGAATATTGAGGAAGACATCTTACTAAGTTGGCATTCTCTGCACAAAGCATTCTCTGGTTTGTTCAGCAAAGGTAATCCTCTTACTGCCTTGATCTTGCTAGCCTTTACAATATTGTCAAAATTTATATGACAAAGTCTCCTATGCCATATCCAACTGTCATCAAATTTCGCCATCAGGCACTGACTAATCTTTGCATTCAGCTAAAAAAGGTTTCCTCTAGTCTACTTACCAGTGACAATAAGTTTACCACTCTTTCTAATTACTCTACAGACTCCACCTTTGAATTCCAGTATGAGTCCTTTGTCGTTCATTTGAGAAACACTCAAAAGATTATGCTTAAGGCCTTCCACCTAGTAGACATCATCTACACTACTCTTTCCATTTAGTGAGAAGGACCCTTTTCCTTTCACCATGCAAGGTGCATCGTTGCCAAACCAGACAACACCACCATCATATTCTTCAAGAGACATAAACTTTCTCCGGTCACCGGTCATGTGGTGAGAACACCTGCTATCAATGATCCACTTGTTAGAGTTGTCAATATGTGAGACAAGGTCTTTCTAGTCAGACAACTCTTCCTTGACAACCACAAACACTATGTCCTCATTCTCTTCATCCTTTGATTCCTCATCAGTAACACCTTCATCCACTACAACAAGACAATTTCTCCTACCTACTCCTTTATACTTCCTAAACCTCTCTAGTTTATCCTTATTTTCATTATTAGGATAGTTAACAACTATATGTCCTATCTTGTTGTAGAAAAAATACTTTAAAGGAAGATTACCTTTGTATTTTCCAGTGCCTTTTGGAAGTCTCTAGGCAAGAAGAGCTTCAAACTCCATCAGAATCTCCTCATCGTCCATATCTCTACTTGGTGTCGATTCATAATTAGTACTAACCTCTTTTCCTTTCCTGGTTGGTGCAGAGGAAGTAGACGCTCTGAAGGCTGACTCAGTCTTCTGAACACTACCATCATAGCCATTCAATTCATATGCAGTCAACTTTGCAATAATAGAGTCTAAAGATACCTTGGTTTTGTCGATAGACCTTAGCTCCTGAATAGCGGCAACCCTGATTGCATAGACTGGTAAAAGTGATCTCAGAACTTTACTGACAATAGTGGCATCATCAATTGTTCCACCAGTGCTCTTGATATCTCCAACCACTGTCTTGATTCTTATGCCATATTGTTGAATGGTCTCTCCTTCAACCATCCTCATATCTTCAAACTTTCCTCTAAGGCTTTCTTCCTTAGCCTACTTGACATGTTCATCACCGCCATAAATGGATTCCAGTTTGTCCCATACTTCTTTCGGATTGTCCTTATCTTGTACATTAATGAACTCTACATCGGACAAGCTACTAATAAGGGCTTCCATGACTTGCCCATTTTCTTGTATCTCTCTTTTTTGATCATCGGTTAGAGTGCCAGAGGGGATTACATAAGCATTCTCAACATAGTTCCAGTGTTGTGCACCTAAAATCTTGATATATATCTTCATCCTATCCTTCCATATTTTAAAGTTGTCCCTGTTCAACTTAGGACCTTCCCTCTTCATCATTAAAACAGGATCTTTTGCCTCAAGCGGTTAAGCTTATATCACCGAGGACCTGGATGTGCTCTGATACCAATTGATGAATAATGATGAACTACTAATGTCCTAACCAATACTGAGAGGGGGGGGTGAATCAGTACACAAAAACAAAACTGCTTCAACACTTTATCATATCAAAACATAGCTAACTAGATGTGTTCACCACTGAACTTAACCATAGCTATACCGGTTAAACAAAAATACTTCAGACAACTATATCGATTAAACATAAATACTTTAGAGATCATTCAATAGATCTCAAACCTTGATAACTACTTCATTGATATAATCATACATGATTTGTACCAATAATACCACAACCATTTAACAATGCATGCATATCTAACTTAATCAAAACCACACAATCATCACATGAAAATCTCACAACCCATAACACAAATTTTTCACATGGAAACCCAAATGGGAAAAACCACAGTGGGAATGAATACCCACAAGCTGTTTGTGAACTCTTTTGAATTCCACTCTGTTAAGATCCTAGTCCGGTTAAAGACTTTACAATAAGGTTATGTTAGGAACCGATCCTGTTAGGGATCACCCAGTTAAGGGATGGCTATATACCCTGTTAAAGGTTGAAACCCTATTAAGAGTTACCTTGCTAGAGGATTTAAGAACTCAATAACCTTGAGCCACCTAGTTAGAGGATTTACAACAAAGCCTATTAAAGCTACCCGATCAAGGGATTTACCTTCTGTTGAAATGGTTAGAAGACAACAAGTAAAACACCAATTTGATAACAACACTTCTTGCTAAGGCAGATCCTTTTCAGTTCCTCTCTTATGCAATCATACTCTGTAGATTCCCCACTCTGGTTCGACAAGTATCAAATCTCCAACATGTGGACACAAATAAAACTTTTGCCAACCAACTGCAATAACAAAACTCATCGACCTTATAGACAACAACTAGGTTGGTAGCATAAACCCTAAACCCTAAACATTTTAAGTTTACACTTACAAGCGATCCAATCCTGACCGTCCAAACACATTACATAGAATGAAATGATCTAAAATAGATCTCAAGACATTTTGCATCGTCCAATCTTCACCGCATCTGAAAATCAATAACCCATCACGCGCTCTTCACACACCGCTAAGAAAAATAATCATTCCCAAGGTAGACATTCAATGCATTCAATCTTCATGCGCAAGAACCACAAAGAAAACCTTCATGTGCACATAGCTGACGTGACATCTGAATCCTTATCCTTATTCCTTAACTAACTGGTCACAAAACATCATCGATTGCACCGCACAAGCCAAATCGGTAACCCTAGAGGAAAACTGAGACTACCAACCGGTAGTCACACTTAGTGAACCCCGACACCGGTCTACTCCATCCCGGTTGACCATAACCGCTTCCGATCTTCACACTGGTTCATATCGGTTCACCTACTTGAGCACTTATTGACATCAATGACATACCGGTTCACCTACTTGAGCACTTTATTGACAACATACATTATCATCGCTTCATCATATGCCAACATAGATGGCATTTATGCTCCATTAAGCACCCATGTATAGTAGTTATCCAAATATTATTATTTAATTTTGATACTTTATTCAAATTAGAAAGCAATACACATTTTTTCAAACCTCTTATGGGGAATTTTTTATAATTCATATGTTTAGTGTCACATATAAACATTTTTTTCACCAAACATGTCACTTATCAAACACACCCTTCACACCAAAGGACCAAAACTCATTTTTATTTGTATTACTATATATAGGTAAAATACATGCATTTAAAAAAAAATGAGAAACTCTTGCATATCATAATAAAGAAGTTGAATGGACTAATGCCTACGTCACCATTGAGTGAGTGTGTTGACAATGAGCAAGTATTTATTAGGTTATTAATAATCATCCTTAATAAAAAAAAGAGCAACCATGAACTACCACACATGGTTGAAGGCAACTCATAACCTTGCCAAGATTTACTCAGAAAATACAAAATTCTCTTATCAATCTATATAGGCCTCGATCATGAATCTAACAACTAGCAATAACACCCTAATAGTTGAAATTTCTAAAAAGATTACAATCAATGATGAATTCCAAGGTGAAAATTCTACTTATACACTTGGATGTCATTGACAAATCTTGTAGGTATTTCTATACACATTGGGCCATGTTGGAAATATGAGTTTTTGATGAGTAGAAGAAACAAGAAGCCAAGTACAGGTAGAAGGAGAAAAATAAACCAACATTTTCATATATTTAAATGATAGAGAAAATTATAACAAGGCCTAAAATTTGATTTATTAAATAAGTAATTAAAATTGTATATTACAATATACAATTGTAGAACAGGGAATCTAAATACTTTACATGATGCACCCACAATAGGAGCTTGAGTAGGTTTATACTGGTTTTACCATTGAGTGTAACAAAGGAAGAGGGTATAAGAGGAAATTAAAGGGTGGGGATGGTAGTGATAGTGTTTAAAAATGCTTTCTCACTTGTGGTAGAGGGTATTTTGGTGATGCCAAACAATGGATAGTTTGATGCACAATAAACTTTCTCAATGTCATCATCTAGGCTTCACATATTAAGCTTGCTCATCTCAACTTTGTTCCAAGTTGGGATCTTATGAATGTATAGATGGGGTAAGTTCTAAATTTCTTTACTCTATTGGGGGTTGTATAAGTATCGTATGTGGAACCTTTTATAAGTCATGGAGAATTCTTTTTCTAATGCACATGGATTTTAAAATATTTTGAAGGTTGTCATCACTATGTCATTCACTTGTCGTCAAAGTTATCCAATAAGAAAAGAAATGATGAGCATAAACGCATTTAATTCTAAAAGAATTTTGTATTGCTAAATTATTATTATGTTCTATTTGAATTGATAGGAATCTTTGCCCAAGATTCTTTATATCGCATACTTGTGGACAATGCTTGTTGATTTTATTTTGTTCGGATGAGACAATATGGACAGTAATCCAATAGTAGATTTTTGTGATTGATTACATTAAATCAATAAGCCTTTGAGGTTAATGCAAAATTATTTTTAATCATTTATATAGATATATATATCCAAAATATTAAGTATATATCCATCTCAATATGCAAAAATTAAGTCACACAAATTGAAATTAAATATTATAAGTATCCTAAAAAATATTAATAGTTGTTGAGAGGAGTGACATTTCAAATTAAGATTGTTTTTAAATTTCAAATTCCCTTACATACATTGTTTTTAAATTTCAAATTTGGTTCAACAATTCCTTTCATTTTGTTCCATTCCATGCCTGACGTGTAGAGTTTTGTTCTATCAATGTCTTGTTCTCTCTATTTTTGTGATTGTCGAATGTTTTGTTCTTTCTCTTTGTTCAATTTTTTTGGCTTAGGTATTTGTTTTGTTTGGTAGTGTACACCTTGCACACTGGCTTTTATGTTCATCTTATTCTCAGGTATTTGTTTTGTTTGGTGTTGTTCAATGTTTTTTTCAAAAAACATTTGTTTGTGTTATCTTTTTGTGGCAAAGCAGAGGAAGAGACAGAACAAAGGCAAAGTTAGAGGTAGAGAAACCAATGGCAAATGCTTCTTCCAAGTATGTAGAACTTAATATTGCAATTCAATTTCATCAACTCAAATTAAATTATCCACAATCACGACTTGTGCAATGCTATTAAATTAGGTTGTTTACATATTCCCTCATGATGCTATTAAATTAGTTTTTGCCCTTTTAAGGGCATTAGCTTTCTTCGATTCATCTTCTTTTATTTTGCTCCACTTCTATTATTTTGACATATGTCCATTTGGTCGTACATAACTTGTTGTATATGTAACAAAATTCTTTTTTTTGTTGGAAGGAGGACTTCAATACCTAGTGCATTAATATTTTTCAGAATTTTTTGGGGGATGTTTACTATTTTTCCATAAGCGTTGAACTCGTAAGTTGATGTTCAATGTGAAACCTATGTTTAGTTACTCTAAAATAAATAAAAAATATTAATAAACTCAATATATATTAAAATAATAATCATTGGAAAAAGCTTGCTTCGAGTACTACTATCATGCATTTGGGTTTATCAAAATTCATCCATTTGAGCACCCAAATTGAGCTTCAAAGGCCAAAACTTTGCAGAAATTAGGAGAGTTTGGGGGGGATATCTCTAACATGGAGGTTCGATAGAACATATGTTCTATCGAAAGGGGTTTGATAGAACCCCCTTTCTATCGAACCCCCTTGATACAAATTTTGTATTTTACACTTTTTTGGATTCGATCGAAAGGGGGTTTCGATCGAATATTCTTTTTGCATTCAATAAAAAGGGGGTTTCGATAGAACATGGCTAAAATTGTGTTTTGGGAAAAAGAGTCTATTTCTTTCATCCAAAAAAGTGTAACCCACTATTGTGGGTTCACCCCACTATTTATGATTTGCATAGAGCATGTTAAGCAATAATTCCTATATGTTCCACCATTTCCGGCCTACTCGACTTACAATTTCAACATTCTCATTAGGATTGATCACATTTCTATCTCACAATTAGTAATTTCAATATGGAAACTATCCTCCTCCATTACTTGATTTTGTGTTCCCATTGTTATTAGCTACTAAATGAGTAGTGAAATCTCTGTACACAACAAAACCAATTTTAACATGTGAATAGAGACTAAGGTTATCTTTGTTTATTTCATGGTGCAATTATCACTAGGTTGTCACAAGTAGTGGATAATAAATGTATCAAAATATAACACATATCATTTTGTTTCAATTTTAGAATTAATTTCAGGATAGGTCTCATGGACTTTATTAAAATCTCTCTAATGCCAAATAGCTATGTCTCTCTTTAAATTTTGTCTATAAATTTAATTCGTGTCTTTACTAGGGTTTGAGAAAATGGTTTGAGAAAATTGAATGAGATTGTTTTAATGTTTGTGTTAAACTTATTTCTTCTTAGATTTCATTTGTATTATTATATATAATTTGTGTCTTTTATCATGAAATATATAACTTGATATAGGCCAATCAACATCCTTATATTGGATTAAATAACAAGTGGTACTTGATAAATACTTGCATTCACAATCAAAATCTTTGATCAATAGATATACTCTGGTAGGAAAACAACAACATCTATGAGTGAATGAAATTCCCCTCCCAAAAAGTTTAAACCTCTAGCTATAAAAGAAATAAATAATTATTGATGATTTGATTGTTGAATGGTAGATGACATTTATGCTTTATTAAGCACCCATGCATAGTAGTTATCCAAAAATTGTTATTTAATTTTTATACTTTATTTCAAATTAGAAAGCAATGCATATTTTTAAAAACCTCTTATAGGGAATTTTTAATAATTCATATGTTAAGTGTCACATCTAAACATTCCTTTTCACCAAATACATCACTTATCAAACAAACCCTTTACACCAAATCATAAGAAATAAATAATTATCGATGAATTTATTGTTGAATTGTAGATGGCATTTATGCTTCATTAAGCACCCATGTATAGTAGTTATCCAAATATTATTTGTAAAGCGGAAAATCGATCGAACCCTAGTTGCTCTCCCCTCTTCCAACTCCAAGGAGAGAGAAGGGAGGTTGCTAGGGTTGATGGTTTTCACTTAGGGGACTTTACATTCAAAAGAGGGGTTGAAACCCACAAGATCCAATCCCACACAAGGCAAGATTGGATGCTAAATGCGTTTCAAGGGTTAAGACAGCAAGGCTACCCTCTTTTGTAAAGAATGTGCATAGAAGAATTAAGCTAGGAATGCATAGAAAGTGAGAAAGATTCGCTTATAAACTGAGATAGGGATACAAGATGAAGCTGTGGACCTGGAATTAGCAGTAAAATGTCGATACGGCGCTGTCCTGCAAATTTGAGCAAAAGTTGACGGGACGATGGCGCTCGGCGTGCACACGGTCCTCCGAAAAATCCGCAAAACGAAGGGGGATCTGTTCGTCTCTACACAAGGATTCCAGATCTTCAATTTCAGCCGCATACCTGCAACCTGCACACAGAAAAGCGAAGACAATCGGGGGGTTAGGGATTAGGGGTTTGCCTTTAGGTCAAACCCTAGTTTTGGAATTAACCAAGAAATGAGAAATGCTGTAAATGTAAATGTCTGTAATGTAAAACAAGTACTAATACCTTGTTGTAAGGATGTTTGTATCCTTATGTGCGAAGGTATAGATGTTGTTGTTTGTTGTATTATTGTATGTTGTAGTATGTGATCTCCTCTTCAATGGTTGAATCCTTGTCTTGAATGCAACACTTAGCCTTGAATGGAGACTTAGAATGATCAATTGCTTGAAGGAATGCTTGAATGCTTGAATGCTTGAATATTTGAATATCGTTTCCACCTTTTTCCCTCCTCTCAAATGAGAGAGGAAAATGTAGTTTATATACTTGCCAATTAGGGCTGATAGATTGATTTTCCCGACCTTAGGCCGACCAGGAAATGTTATATTCCAATTTGCAAACAAAAAGACCTGAAGTCCCATAGGAGACCGGGCCCAAAATAGGGCTAGGGACCAGGGCGCTGGGCGCTCTGGTCCCATCTCCCGGGACAGCAGGGTGCAAAGGAGGTTCAGGCCAGGGTGTAAGAAAATGCAGTTTTTGGTGTCGTGGACAAGTTTCGGGGTCTCCATTTAGGTTCCGTGTTGCATCGCCATCGTGAAGACCAAAATGCAGTCGAAATTGCAAGTGTCGCAATTTTAGGACGCTACATTTAGCCCCCACTTTAGCTGGAGTATGTATGCTCATACTTCCGATAAAGTACAAGGAAACAACATTGAAAGACTTTCACCACGTCAAGGAGGCAAGACACACCAAGCTCTCTAGTGGACTAAGGATCTTACGACTTCGATTGACAAAGTAAAAGGGAAGATCACAAGGGAGAACCATGACTGTCAGTAGTAAGGTTCCCTCACTATGAGTCATGCAAAAGAAATATCAAAAATCTTCAAGGCAAAGCTACGTTCGCCAAGAAATTTTTGAGTATCCTGAAGGGATAGACGGGGTGTATGCCCCCCTACGTTAAAGCGATCGTACATGCCTCAACGGGGGTGATTGTTTTAACGTAGTGATACACATAAGAAATGAGAAAGGAAAGGAGCACGTTATCACAAAGATTTAGCCCCCAAGTGTGAGATAAACCCAAGGATAATAGACACAAAACACAAAGCACGAGGTGACTTCGCTCTCCTCGAGGTCAGTATGCTGTATGACAAGTCATGTATGTATATCATATGTATGTATGCATAATTGTTCTTCATTCCCCAATCAAGGAAGGTCACCTAGAAGAAGGGAACACATGTGTCTTTTGAGTCAACATGAGAGAGACCAAAAGAGATCTCAATGTTTTACATCGTCCTCAAGTAGACAACACTAAGGACAACAAATAGAAGAATGAGAATAACATATAGAAGAAGTAACAAAACAGAGGAGGAGAGAATCTGCTATGCTAATGAAACTAGTCGAGCACGTCATCTACCCCCCGATCTTGTTGATCAATGTTTCGGGAAGGCAGGGAACACGCTAGAGGAGGAACATCCAACACAGCAGATGGAGCTATCACAAGATCCAAACAAGGGCTATGTTCATGTTCCAAGCCACGTTGTTCTTGTCTAGGAGCTAGGATAAGTGCTTTAGAAAATTCGTTAGATAAATGGTTATCAATATCAACAAGTTCATATTCACTATCGGAAGCAAGAGGAGTAACATTTTCATCATGAATAACATTTTCATCTATATCATCATCAAGATTTATAAAAATAGGATCTTTAATTCGCACAGGATCAAGACCATCATGCATCTTATGTTTAGGAGATTTTGGAGAAAATGGAATAATGCTTGTTGAAAGTGTTTTTGGAGATTGCAAAGTTTGAGAAGCAGCTGCTTGAGCCCTAAGACGACGCTTTCATCGGCGTTCATGCGCAGAACGATTTCGTCTAGTCTTAGTAGGAAGTGGAGAAGATTGAGGAGGAGGAATGTTCTCATCCTTATCATTTGGGTGTTTAGGTTGTGGTCTCTTAGGCTGGATAATAGGAGAAGAAGAAGGTCTCTTCTCTCTATAAAAAGAAGGAGGAGGAACTGCTCCATATAAAGGAGGAATTTTTGGTTTAGGAAGAAGACCAAGTCCATCATGACGAGGAGGTATAGGTCTACTTTTAGAAGGTTTATTAGGCATAGACATAGTCACATCCATAGGGATGGGTTGGGAATCTTCTTGAGGAAAGACATTAGTTTTATCTTTCAAAGGAAGAACTTCCTTCTCAAGAACGATAGGAATATCAAGTTTGGGTGTTCTAGGTTCACTTAGAGATAGGATCATATCTATTTTCCATTTTTGATAAGATTTGAAAAGATGATCACTTCACGTAGGAAGAGATTGGAATTGTTTAGGCCAAAAGTAATCAATAGGAACACTAGAAGTTCTTTCAGCTGGTTTAAAGAGACTATGATTGACAGTAACAACTTCACCATTATGGGGAAATTTCAAACACTTGTGAATAGGAGAAGCAATAGCTTTCATGGAAGATAGCCAAGGATAGCCAAGCTTCACACGAAATTGTTCGGATGAAGGAATAATAGCAAAGTTCACATCAAGGGATTTGTTATGGACCTCAATAGGAAATGTAATAGAACCAATTGCAGGAGAAGAAAATGCATCAAATAATTTCACAATCACATCTGTTTTGTCATAAATCACTTGATTCAATTGCAAAGTAAAAAGAAATTCTTCAGTAATAACATTAATCATGCACGAAGGATCAATAAGCACTCCACGGCAAGGTGTATTCTTGACTTTTGCAACTATGTATAAAGGACCATCAGGTGCCCTGATAGTTTCACTAGAATAAAATGTGATGGAAGGTTCTTTAGGGTTTTCTCGCTGCTCTACAAAGTTAATCACATTCGGAGTCATAGACACAAGACCATCAGATGAGAGAGAGGAATCATTAGTCTCAATCGCATTAGAGGCATGAGAAGGTAATGGATTAGTAAAAATCTGAAGATTTTGGTTAGGAGGAGCTACATATGTGTTGCCTTTATCATTCACTCCGGAAACAGAGATAGTATTATTATCAATCAAATCTTGAATTTTACCCTTTAAAGAAAAACATTTTTCAGTATCATGCCCAGGCTGACGATGAAATTGACAAAAAGATTTGTTATCAAAATAAGGTGAAGTAATCTTTGCAGGATCAATTTGCCTTATAGGAGGAAGAGTAAGCACATTTTGTTCCAATAATTTATTCATAATACTATGCAATGATTCATTCAAAGGAGTATACTTTCTTTCTTTCTTGAAAAATTTAGAAATAGGAGGCACACCTGATGCTGCATTCACATTGTTGTTGATGATGTTTTCATTGAATTTGATAGAATCTCTGTTCGGTTTAAACTTTCCAAATGGTTGCTGACTGCTATCACCCTTATCACTCGGAGCCATAGGATGTGATTGTTCCATTTGACTCACAGTCAGTTGATAATTGTGAAGAGTTGCACACAACTGTTGGAAAGAAGTAAACTCAAAAAACAGAAGTTTGTCTCGAATATCTTTTTGTAAATTAGAAATAAAGATTCTTTGAATATCATTGTCAGGCACTGGAAAAGAAATTTGAGCATACAAATGCTTATATCTACCAATGAAGTCAGTCACTTTTTCTTTAACACCTTGTTTACAATGCATTAAATCAATCAAAGTAACTTTAGGACTTATATTGTTTTGAAATTGTTGAATGAAAGCATTTGCAAGTTGTTCGAAAGAAGTAATAGAATAAGAAGGCAACGAGCAATACCATTGTAGGGCTTTATCTCTTAATGTCCTAGTAAACAGTTTTGCAAGCAACCTTTGGTCATAAGCAAAATCAGTGCAGATTGTTTGAAAAGTCTTAACATGTGTTAGAGGATCTCCTTTACCGTTATAAAGTTCCAAATGCGGGATTTCAACATGTTTAGGGGGAATAGCTCGAACAATGTCAAGAGAAAGTGGGCTCGCAACATCAAATGTGGGCACACTAAACTTAGATTGATTCATAGAGGCAATTTGTTGCTGTAAAGAAGAGACAGTTTGTGCAAGATTGTTAATGGTCGCTTCAGTCGAAGAATTCATATTAGATGTGTTAGATTGAGATGGAGGTGTTATGTTATTGAAAGAAGGTAAAGAGTAAGGTGGTGGAACTCTATGATAATTAGTCATAGGAGATGATTGGACAGGAGGAACACTACAAGGAGGAATGGAATGGTTAAATGAATTGCCCCCTTGCGTCATGTTCATTTGTGGAGATGTGACAGGAACACTCATTGAAGGAATGAATGAAGAAGTTGGATATGAAGGAATAGGGTTAATTGAAGAAGAAGGATTGCCCCCATGACTAGTGATCACAGGAGGAATGTCTTGTATAGAAGTAGTCATTATGTTTGATGTAAAGGTAGGTATGCTAGCAATAGAAGTTGTCAAAGGGATAGAGTGATTGACTTGAGTGGGAGGTTGTGTATAACCTAAAGTTTCGGCACAACTCTTCATAGGCATCACATTCGAATCCACAATGTGTGCAATACCACACAAAATATCAATTCCATTCTTATCACTTTGAAGCATATGTTTTAGACCCTCAATTAAAGGAAGAGCTTGACTATCGGGGTATTCTTGAGACATCCATTGTCGAAAATCATCAAATTGGTTATCCAATTTCGAAAGTTGTTCTTCAGAAACCTCATGGAGAGCTTCTTCATCATTAGGAGGATTAGAGGAATTACCCATGTCCTCGTTAAAAAGGCCATTCAAATTAGGTTCCATCTCCTCGGTAATTACACCTCGGAAAGACTTAATTCTACGGCTTCGTCTAACGGGAATAGTGTAAGTAGGGCTTATTGTTGTAAAACTCATGCACTAGAGAGAGAGAGAAAAAATTTTGATTTTTAGAGGTAGCAATTTTCAGTAAAATCAGCCAATCTTCTAGATTTAAGCTGTTAAATGTAATCAGGACAATCTCCCGAAATTTCAGAAAAAATGTCAGGGACCGTGGCGCTCGGAGTGCACACGGTCCCGGCAACTTTTTTCGAAATTTGCAGGGATGAAAGTTATGATGATTTTAGAGCTAATCTAAAAAAATTGAGTGATTTTACCATCTGTAGATAGGCCAAATTAAAGTTGCAATCTCGAAATTGAACACTACCAAGATTGTCGAAAAATGCAAAAATTTGAATTTTGAAAAAAGAGAGGGAAACTGAAATTTTGAATTTTATGATTTTAGAGGGAATACCAAAAGCAATGCAAGTTTTGAAATTTTAAAAGTTGACTCAATTTCACGCAAAATTCAATTTTGAAAGCGGAAATTAAACTTGTTGTAATTAAGCACTTAATTTCAAAAGTCACAAATTGCAAGAATTTGAATAAAGCACTGAAATTTTGAATGAATGCAAACACACTTTTCAGATTTAGGGCAGTAAGAACACAATTTTGACATAAAATTTCAATTTCAATGATTTTTGAATGTTTAGAAGCCTTAAACCAAGCAATCACAAGACCAACTTTGACTGTAATTTTGAAAGTGTTAGATTTGGTAAAATCAGCCAAAATTCTGGATTTTAGCAGAAAAATACAGTAAGATCTAGCTCCCGAAATTTCGAAAAAAATGTCGGGGACGATGGCGCTCGGAGTGCACACGGTCCTCGCAACTTTTTTCCAAATTTTCAGGGATGAAAGATATTGTGATTTTATTGCGGAATCCAAAGTTACAGCTGATTTGGAAATGTTTTGATCAGTGAAATTGTCGGACAAAGGTTGAATCAAGAGGGTTTCAAAAATTAGGGTTTTGACACTTAACCACTTAATTTTCAAAATTAAAGCACAAAAATGAATTGATAATTTGTAATAGAAGGGCAGATCTGAAACAAGCATTAACAATTAAATATTTCACAAGTTCAATAACTAAAAAAGAAATTTTAGGGTTTTTATGCAATCAACCTCTAAAATTTGCAAAAGATCAAACATGGAAATGTAATCAAGGAATCCAATTTTCAAATCTAACCATGAATAATCAGAAAGGATGTTCATGTCGGGTTCACCAAAATGTAAAGCGGAAAATCGATCGAACCCTAGTTGCTCTCCCCTCTTCCAACTCCAAGGAGAGAGAAGGGAGGTTGCTAGGGTTGATGGTTTTCACTTAGGGGACTTTACATTCAAAAGAGGGGTTGAAACCCACAAGATCCAATCCCACACAAGGCAAGATTGGATGCTAAATGCGTTTCAAGGGTTAAGACAGCAAGGCTACCCTCTTTTCTAAAGAATGTGCATAGAAGAATTAAGCTAGGAATGCATAGAAAGTGAGAAAGATTCGCTTATAAACTGAGATAGGGATATAGGATGAAGCTGCGGACCTGGAATTAGCAGTAAAATGTCGATACGGCACTGTCCTGCAAATTTGAGCAAAAGTTGACAGGACGATGGCGCCCGGCGTGCACACAGTCCTCTGAAAAATCCGCGAAACGAAGGGGGATCTGTTCGTCTCTGCACAAGGATTCTAGATCTTCAATTTCAGCCGTGTACCTGCAACCTGCACATAGAAAAGCGAAGATGATCGGGGGGTTAGGGATTTAGGGGTTTGCCTTTAGGTCAAACCCCGGTTTTGGAATTAACCAAGAAATGAGAAATGTTGTAAATGTAAATGTCTGTAATGTAAAACAAGTACTAATACCTTGTTGTAAGGATGTTTGTATCCTTATGTGCGAAGGTATAGATGTTGTTGTTTATTGTATTGTTGTATGTTGTAGTATGTGATCTCCTCTTCAATGGTTGAATCCTTGTCTTGAATGCAACACTTAGCCTTGAATGGAGACTTAGAATGATCAATTGCTTGAAGGAATGCTTGAATGCTTGAATATTTGAATATCGTTTCCACCTTTTTCCCTCCTCTCAAATGAGAGAGGAAAATGTAGTTTATATACTTGCCAATTAGGGCTGATAGACTGATTTTCCCGACCTTAGGGCGACCAGGAAATGTTATTTTCCAATTTGCAAACAAAAAGACCCGAAGTCCCATAGGAGACCGGGCCCAAAATAGGGCCAGGGACCAGGGCGCTGGGCGCCCTGGTCCTGAAGGACCAGGGCACTGGGCGCTCTGGTCCCACCTCCCGGGACAGCAGGGTGCAAAGGAGGTTCAGGCCAGGGTGCAAGAAAATGCAGTTTTTGGTGTCGTGGACAAGTTTCAGGGTCTCCATTCAGGTTCCGTGTTGCGTCGCCATCGTGAAGACCGAAATGCAGTCGAAATTGCAAGTGTCGCAATTTTAGGACGCTACATTATTATTTAATTTTGATACTTTATTTCAAATTAGAAACCAATACTCATTTTTAAAAACCTCTTATAGATAATTTTTTATAATTCATATGTTTAGTGTCACATCTAAACATTTTTTTCACCAAACACATCACTTATCAAACACACCCTTCACACCAAAACTCAATTTTCTACGCATCACTATATATAGATAAAATACATGCATTTAAAAAAAAAACGAGAAACTCTCACATATCATAGTAAACAAGTTGAATGGACTAATGCATATGTCACCATTGAGTGAGTGTGTTGACAATGAGAAAATATCTATTAGGTCATTAATAATCATCCTTAATAAAAAAAAAGACTCCAATCATAAACTACCACACATGGTTGAAGGCAACTCATAACCTTGCCAAGATTTGCTAAGAAAATATAAAATCCTCTTATCAATCTAGATAGGCCTCTATCACAAACCTAACAACTAGCAATAACACCCTAATAGTTGAATTTTCTAAAAAGATTACAATCAATGATGAATTCCAAGGTGAAAAATCTACTTATACACTTGAATGTCATTGACAAATCTTGTAGGCATTTCTATACACATTGGGCCATGTTGAAAATGTGAGTTTTTGATGAGTAGAAGAAACAAGAAACCAAGTATAGGTAGATGGAGAAAAATGAACCAACGTTTTTAAATATTTAAATGATAGAGAAAAGCAAAACAAGTTGGCCTAAGATTTCATTTATTAAATGAGTAAATAAGATTGTTTATTACATTATACAATTGTAGAATAGGGAATCTAAATAATTTACATGATGCACTCACGATAGGAGCTTGAGTAGGTTTATAATGGTTTGACCATTGAGTGTAACAAAGGAAGAGGGCAGAAGGGGAAATTAAAGAGCAGATATGGTAGTGATAGTGTTTCAAAATGCTTTCTCACTTGTGGTAGAGGGTGCTTTGGTGATGCCAAACAATGGATGATATGATGTATAATAAATTTTCTCGATGTCATCACCTAGGCTTCACATATTGACCGTGCTCAGCTCAACTCTGTTCCAAGTTGAGATCTTATGAATTTATAGATGTGGTAAGTTCTAAATTTCTTTACTCTATTGGGGGATGTATAAGTATCGTATATGGAACCTTTTCTAGGTCATGGGGAATTCTTTTTCTATGCACATGGATTTTAAAATAATTTTGAAGGTTGCCATTCACTTGTTGTCAAAGTTATCAAGTAAGAAAAGAAATGATGAGCATAAACACATTAGAATCCAAAAAAAAATTGTATTGAAGTCTTAGATTGTGTTCTATTTGAATTGCTAGAAATCTTTGCCTAGGATTCCTTATATCACATACTTGTGGATAATGTTTGTTGAATTTAATCCTGTTTCGATGAGACAATACTGACAGGTAATCCAATAGTATATTTTTCTGATTGATTACACTAAATCAATAAATCTTTGAGATTGTGCGATTGTGCAACTGTAGCATGTCACGGACATGAATGACAAGGTGTACCCACTCACTACCAATGAAGTATCAACGCCACTATTGTGTTTGTTGTTTTCAAAATTTAATATTTTCCCAAACTTTATAGAGTTTTTGTGTCCTTAATAGTAAAATTTTAAATGAAGATTAATGTAAATCATTTTTAATCATTTATATAAACATATATCCAAAATATAAATCATATATCCATTTTAATACACAAAAATTAAATCATACAAATTGAAATTAAATATTATAAATATCCTAAAAGATATTAATCTGTTTAAATTAGATACCAATCACTTGTTCCTAATCAAAGAAACTTAAACTATTAAATAATTTAATTAAATTTGTTTAAACCAATGAAAAAATCAAAATAGCCGTTGAGAGGAGCGGTATTTCAAATTAAGATTGTTTTCAAATTTCAAACAAATTCGGTTACATACATTGTTTTTAAATTTCAAATTGGGTTAGGCAATTCCTTCATTGTGTTATATTCCATGCCCGATGTGTTCGCGTTCTGTCAATGTTTTTGTGATTGTCAAATGTTTTGTTCTTTCTCATTGTTCATTTTTTTTTGGCTCAGGTGTTTGTTTTGTTTGGTGGTGTACAGCGTGCACGCTGGTTTTTCTGGTTTTTTTCGTTCAGGCGTTTGTTTTGTTTGGTGGTGTTCATTGTTTTTTCAATTTTTTTTGGTTTGTGTTACCTTTTCGTGGCAGAGCAGAGGAAGAGACAGAACAGAGGCAGAGTCAGAGGCAGAGCAACCAAGGGCAATTTCTTCTTCCAGGTATGTAGAACTTAATACTGCAATTCAATTCCATCAATTCAAATCAAATTATTTGCATTTAAATTAGTTTTCGCCCTTTTAAGGGCATTAGCTTTCTTCGATTCCTCGTCTTTTATTTTGCTCCACTTCTTTTATTTTGCTCCGGAGGGCAATAATAGCACAGGTCAGGTCTTCTTGTAGGGCGTGGCCGCTCCCTAACAGCTTATTACCAACCAAGGGGAGGAAGCAACGGAAAGGGCAGTCGATTCATTAGTCGCATTTCCAGTTCCTTCAATTGATTCCGAGCCAGCAGTTTCAGTTGCACCACCGCCAGCATCAGAACAAGCATAAGCACAAGAGGCTACCAGACTGTATGTTGCAAACCCTATCTATAGATTTATAGGTTGCTTGATTTCTTTTCGTATGTTTTTTGTGGTATTCTGTGTGTATGGGATCTTCATACCCTAAAGCACGTTAATGATACCTTTGTGCTTAATTGAATTAGAAGATGGGCGATGCAAAAATATTTCCCCCATTTGCAAATAATGGTTTCGCTGTAAAAAAATTTCTTCATGCGTCTTTCTTCATTGCCTTCCCTACCCCTTTTCTTTTCTGCGTGTCTCGACATAATGTAGGTTTTAATTTTGCTCGGGTGAATTCCCATACATTTTTTCCATTTGGATCGAGTAAGGGCCGAGCAGAGCCGGGTTCATGTTCAGTGAATCCATTCAAGACTGTTTGCCAGAATGAATCATGGGCTACCTTCAATTCTATGTAAAGAGTTTAGGATTCATACTTGTGAAAATTTCTTAAAATATTAAAGGCTATAAAAACTAGACCTGGACATACCGGCTCTGCTTGTCTGGTCAATAAAGGCCATTACCAAATATGAGAGAGGCTACCGGATTTCTATATTCCATGACAGGAGCTATGATAGGGCTGTCTTCTCCCATCTCGAGCTACAAGCACGTTATTCATTATAGTTTCTACACCGAACACTGCTCTGCTAGCACTAAAGGTAAGTACAGGCACCACAACTTAATGCTTTTTACTAGCTCACTCATTCCTTCGATTGAGCAGGAGATAGATTTCTATGATGACTGACCTCCTATATTCATAATTAAGAATACAAAATTGGACTTAAACTTTCATTTTATGTGGGGAATCCAATTAACCCTTTTCATATATACCATGTTGCAAGCAGGGGAGATGACTTGACACTTTGTTACCGATTACCTTGTGAAAGGAACATTTTCAATTCCCATCCTTGGGAAGCTGGTAAAGTTAATGTATTAAACACGTAATTTGAGAGGTCTGTTTGAGAAACTAACTCTAGCTTCTGTCCCAATGGCTGTAATTTGACTTCATTTTGGGCACTCTGGGCTAGATTACGGCATTTGGCAAGGAGAAACTAATGAGTGCTTTCCCGTTTCTTATTTTATGGCTCTCCAAGTTTAAATCATTGCATGTTGTTAAATCTGGCATACAGCTGCAATTGTTTAGCAAACTTTTTATCCTCAGAGTTTGCTATGACCAGACTGGTTTTCAGATTTCCAACAAGAAGCATAAATATAAGTGCTTCCACATTAGTGCATTGGAGGTATATCTTTGAACTAATCATGCAAGAAAAGATAAGAAGAGTGCATTACATGCCCATCTTCCAAATGATGTCTCCTCTCTCGAAGCACAATTGAGGGCTCATACTGCATTTTGTATAGATTATATCCCTATTATGTATTGTGTATCGCTACACTTATGGCCTGTATATGTTATGCAACTGTTGCACATGCCTAGAACCCAAGCTTTTTCACATATCTTATATCATTCTCTCAGTTACAACTTTCTCTGAGGATAGTGGAACAACTATTGCAGATTTACATAAAAAATGACATTAATGTGATATGCCTTCACCATGAAGAACTGATTATTTAATATGTTAAAGAGTACAATGAATGCACTGTTTTAGGGATAGCCATAAGCATTCAGAACATTTTAGAGATTCTATGTGGTGTTTTCCATATAGAAAATATCAACGTTAAGGTGGATCATAGTATGAAAACGACTCAGTAGATTCCTTCTCATAAGTCTATGAAACAAGAATTATGTGTAACCCAGTGCATTCAACAATATTTGCAATATAGCCATGATCAAAAGGGTCTCATATTGCCTTATTTCTAGGGTAGCAATATTATTATTACGTATTTCCTTATTTCCAGGGTAGCAATAAGAATTCAGGGTTTCATCTGTGTTGGCCTCTGCGTATTTTTTAATATTCGAGAAAGTCATTTTAATAAATTCACTACACCTAACCAACCCAAAATATGTTGTCCACCTAAATTCTTCTTCCACCATCAATTCAAACCAGATACTGCAATACTACACTTAATACCCAAATTCTTCTTCCATCATCAATTCAAACCAAATGCTGCAAGATTTACATATTTTCTGCAATATTTGCTGCAAGATTTACATATTTTCTGCAATATTTACTGTTTTTTTGTGAGATTAATCATGGGTCTTGCTGGATAAGATTAGTTGAATGGTTGAAATAGTGTTTGTCTTGTTTTCTTTCTTTTCCCACTTTTTTGAGATCAAGTTGCTTGTATGCACATGTTTTCTCTAGATTTCAGTTTAAATATATCCTGCATCTTTAAGAGAGTGGACGCTTTTGATGCTTCCAATTCGTGTTGTGCAAAGTCTACCAATGTGCAAATGTTCTATTGTGTAGAGGTTCATTTTTCATATTCGATCATGGGTAATGAGCTTCTAGTGTAAAATTTATACAAGAATTTTTGAGGAAATATTCACAACTACTTGTTTGGTAACTCACTTTGATTTTATTATTTAATTTTATCTTTGTTCTTTCTTGATAAGATTCGTGTAATAGTTCAAAATACTAATGTTCATTGTCTTAAAACAGGTGGAATCAACATTTGCATTTGCACGCATTTGTAGGAATCTGAATTTCCACAAGTTTGTCTTCTGAATGAAAGAAAGCAACTCTGTAATCGTGGTTTAGGCATACCGTTTGCTACCGTTTGCTTGTTGCAGAGATGAATGTCCTAGGATGGGATTATCCATTGCATTAGGGAGTTACTGAAGCTGGTGAAGGTGAAGATGAGCGAATGAAATCTGCAATTGGCATTGGAACACTGTTACAGGTTTCTTCTAGTGATTCTCGTCCTCATTTCTGTGTCAAGATTTCACGGTTTTTTCTGTTCCTTATCATTTATATAAGCTGACAATTTTCAATTTTTTATGCAGGATGGTTTGGGTGATACAATTCAAGTTTCCCTTACAAAACCTCCAGAAGAGGACATAGATCCATGCAGAAGACTTGCAAATCTTGGGATGCAAGCTGCCAAGCTTGAGAAAGGAGTGGTAAGGTTGCACCTAGCTTCTTTGTACATGTATACAGCTAATGTGGTTCTGATGATCATTTTTGGTTTGAAGATGGTATTGATATTTTAGAAACTATTCTTTTGACAGGCTCCTTTTGAGGAGAAGCACCACCACTATTTTAATTTCCAACGGAGAACCAGTCAACTTCCCATACAGAAGGAAGTGTGTTATATTATTCTTGTAGGTTTGCTCTTTGCATAACCCTATATTTCCCTTTCCCAGTTAGTTGATATTCTCAATTTCAAATTATATGGGATATAGTGGAATTCTTCTTTAATTTTTCCTTTTTGTTTGTTTCAGCCAATGTCTCAACTCTAGTAAAACAATTTTGTGCTATTTGAATTTTTTAGTTGATTTATTAAATTCAAGCATTCTTATTTTCTAGTCATTTGAATTGTTGGCCTTGATCTTGGAGGTTCAAATTCTAAAATTGAACTGGTCTTGACGTCAATATTTCTAAAAACAATTACATTATTATTAATTGTTGGCCTTGATTTTGGAGGTACAAACTGTAGTCACATAAATCTGTCCACTTAATTAAATGAATACTTAGTATTTATTTGATTATTTAACCATCAATTAATAATTAATTAAATTAATATTTAATTAATTCATCTTAACCCTATTCTCCTATTAATTAAATAAATTATTCAATTTATTTGATTTAATTCACTTAACCAAATTCAGACCATTAATTAAATAAATAAATCATATTTATTTAATTAAATCTTCTCTCACATTTAAATAAATTAATATTTATTTAAATCCCCCAAAATCCCACCTCTCACATTTAAATAAATAAATAATTTATTTAAATCACCTTTATCCTCCACCCACTTGCATTTTCCTACAAAAGCAAGTTGCACAATTATTTTAAATAAATAATTTATTTAAATCACCTTTATCCTCCACCCACTTGTATTTTCCTACAAAAGCAAGTTGCACAACTATTTTAAATAAATTATTTATTTAAAATCCTATTTATCCTCACCCACTTGAAACCTTTAATGGTTTCCCTTAAAGTATTCAAACTTGATGGCTTTAAAGTCTTCAAACTTGATGGCTTCCTTCTATAATCTTCTTAAGACTTTAATGGTTTTCCTTAAAGTCTTCAAGCCTTTAATGGTTTCCCTCAAAGTCTTCAAGCATTTTAATGCTTTATCTTCATTTTTCTCATTTAAATAAATTAATATTTATTTGAATATTTATCCAAATGCAACTTACACCATTTAATTGAAATAAATGATTTTATTTTAATTGAAAATACCAAAATTTCTCCCACTTGCATTTTCCTACAAAATCCACTTGTATGCCTAAACCCCTTCTAGATTCTTCTAAACCCTTCCTAATTAGCCTAATTCATCCCTTAAATATTGTCACATTCCTAAGCAAATTGGAGTCACTTCTCAAAGACTCCAAAGTCTTTGAAAAACAATTAATGCTTTGTGTGTTCAACAAATTAACCCTCAAAGTCTTGGATAACCTTTGAAAGCTTCCAACCTTCAACCACTAAATGGCTCAAAGTTTTTGATAACCATTGAAGGCTTTCAACCTTCAACCACTTAATCCCCAAAGTCTCCAATAACCATTAATGGTTACCTCAAACCCTCCCACATGGTTAAAACATTTGTTTTGACTCAACCTCTACCCAACCCAAAGGTCTCATCAAGCCTTTAATGCTTTGACCATGATTATCTCTTAAACATTTGCACAAAGGTTTATCCTTGGATTAACTCTTAATCCAGTGGGTAATCTTAATTTAGACTTGACCCTTACCTTCTAGATAACCATGAGGTCTTCTCAGGCCTTTAATGCCTCCAACCTCTTCTCTCAACCCAATCCTATGTTGAAACTTGTCACCATTTTATTGGTGCCAATTGTGCACATGGATCCCCAACTTTCAATCCTAACCCTTGTTAAGATTGCTCAATCTTAACCCTTCATTTCCCTATTTCTTCTATAAATAGAACCCTTCTCCTCAAGCAAAAGGGGAAGCATTTTTAGAGTATTGTTGTTATACTGGCATTAGCATAGAGCTTTTTCATAGCATCACTATCTACTCTTGCATAGTATTTGCTTATCATATTCAACCATCTTGAATCTCCATATGGCATCCATGGCTAGTGCTAAAAGCTGAGAGCTACACTCATTTGGGACTTGGAGAGGAGAGGAACAAGGGAGGAGCAACTATGAGCATCTTGATTAGCTATTTCATTCTATGTTTATATGCTTTCTATTTCATGCTTAATATCTCTCTTGATATGCCTGTTTAGGATAATCTTTTGTTGCTAACACTAACGTTTGTTTCTTGTGCTCTTGTGTGTGTTGCCATCAAACAGATTTTCTAATCCTTTTTGCAGAGCATCACAAACATTAGAACGTTTGAGGAAATATTCACAACTAGTTGTCACACCATAAATCAATGCAATTGTGAACTTTTTTTTTTTTTTTAATTGTCTTCAAACTCAAACAATTTTCTACCTTTGTGATATTTTTTTGGTTTGTTTTTGGTAGTTATAAAATGTATGAATCTTCAAGCATCCTAAACTTCATTTTCTAGATTTGAGATTACTTTCATTATCATTTTTACTTGTTGCATTATGCTGACTAATTTATGGCTGAATTGGTATGACAGGGTGGCAGATTGCAAGCTCATAACCCTTCTTGTTCCAGCCAAAAAAACTGCAGTTTAATAAGAAGTATACTAAGCAACTTTTTGAACTAGTTCATGGTGTATTCAAAACAACAAGAGATGGAATTAGGCTTGCATCATTTCTTTAGTTATATTTTGGTCAAGTATATTGACTTGATAGCATTGTAACATGTACAAATATAGTGTTTAATAAAAAAATTATTGGAAGGGAATAGTCATTGGCCATGGTTATTCCTTGAGGTCATGTTTTCTCACACCTTAAAGAATGGTCAATTGGCCAAGGTCGTTCTTTAAGGTTTGTGTCATTTTTTTTTGCATTTTTTTTAGTAGTTTAGTTTTTATTTAAGCAATTATTAATTTTGATTTCAGTAGTAAAGTTAAATTTCACAATTTTGAAAATAAATATATCATTCACCCCCTACTTAAATGTTTTATGAATTATTTATAAAATATTAGACAAAGGATAATCATAAATAACCCTTACAAAAGCCAAATTTGCCCACTTCATGAATATAATTCACCCTTCATAACTATGCCACTAAAAAGGTAAAAAATGGCATCACATAATTAACATTATTATAAATGATTGGAAACCACGCATAAATTGCCTTTACAAAAATATGATTAAAAGAGAATCACAAATTCACTTTACTAATGCAATCTACATAACATAAGAATTTCACCATAATTATAATAAATATGTATTTTGACACATTATTTCATATTCCATTACTAAAAATAAATCACAAAATATGACAACTTAACATAAATATCATATTTAAAGTTGCATATTTAAAACTATAATCATAACATTTAACTTTCATATTTAAAACTATAAATAAAATAAAACGTGTTGTGTTGTCATGTGTTGTATTGTGTTGTCGTGTGGTTTGTGTTGTGTTGCGTTGTGTTGTGTTGTGGTTGTCTTAGGTCCATTAGGGGAGGCCAAACAAGCTTCTACCTTCATGTGGTTGGCCTTGTTAGTAGAGAATATTTGAATAAATATTCTTGAAGCTAAGAGAAGCTTATCTCTAAATATTTGAAATTTAAATAAATAATATTTTATAAATTTAAGGTAGTTTATTGCATGTTGAAATTCTCTAAGTAAAAAGAAAATTGTGATTACAAAGGTAAAATAAAAGAGAAATAAATAATATGTTTTAAATTGGAAACATATATGATATGTTTTCATTAGAGTACAATATTGTATTTTCTTCTTTAAATTGTTTGGTATTCTTATGGAGCTTGTTTTAAACTCAACCTCAACCCTAAACCCAACCTTCCCTAAAGCTAACTATATCTTTGATCCAAAGCCTAACTACCTAATTACCTAATCCTAACCCTAATTCTAACCATACCTTGCTTAAGGTTAGAATTATTGTTAGGGTTTAAAATTTTAGGGTTAGGGTAGATTTGTTTAGAGTTTTAAGGATTAGGATTTAGGGTTTTAGGGTTATGGCTAGAGTTTACATGATGGTTAGGGTTAAGACATAAGGCTTTACATCATGGTCAAGGTTTAGTTTTAGTGTTAAGGTAGTCTACATCATTGTTAGGGTTAGGGTTCAAAGTTTTTGGGTTTAGGATTACATCATGATAAGGGGTTGGGGTTTAGGGTTTTGAGTTTTATGGGTTAGGTGTTACGGTTTTGAGTTTTAAGGGTTAGGTGTTAAAACTCTAAACCCTAACCCTTTCAATGGTTTAGGATTTATAGTTATGGTTTAGGGTTAAGGTCTAGATCATGGTTAGGGTTTAGCGTTAAGGTTAATGATTGCATCATGGTTATGGTTTTAGAGTTTTATGGTTTAGGATTACATCATGGTTATTAGGGTAGGGTTTATACCATTATCAAGTTTAGGGTTTTGAGTTTTACAGATTAGGGTTTAGGGTTAGAGTTTAGGTTTAGGGTTTTCTAACCCTAAAGCCTCCTCTGCAATAGTTTAGGGTTTAGGGTTTAGGAATAGAGTTACGGTTTAGGGTTTAGGATTTAGGTTTTAATGTTAGGGTTGAGGGTTAGGGTTAGGTTACATCATGATTAGAGTTAGGGTTTAGAGATTTAGGGTTTAATATTAAGGTTACATCATGATTAGAGTTAGGGTTTAGGGTTTTAGGGTTGAGGTTTAGGGTTTAGGGTTAGGTCACAGTGTTTAAGGTTTACATTAAACCTAACACCTAACCCCTAAAACTCAACCCTAAACCCCAACCCTGACCATCATGTAAACCCTAGCCATAACCCTAAACTCTAACCCTAAACCCTAACCATCATGTAAACAAATCTACCCTAAACCCTAACCATAAAATCTAACCCTTAACCACCATCATGTAAACCCTAGCCATAACCCTAAATCCTAATCCTTAAAACTCTAAACAAATCTACCCTAAACCTAAACCTAACCCTGAACATCATGTAGACCTTAACCCTAAACCTTAACAACTAACACTTAAAACTCAAAACCCTAAACCCTACACCCTAAACCAAAAACATAAACACTCAAAACTCTAAACCCTAACCCAACCCTAACCCTTAAAACTCAAAACCCTAAACCCTAACCCTAAACCCTACCTAACCCTAAACTCTAACCCTAAACCCTACCTAACCCTAACCTAAACCATACCTGACCCTAAACCTAAACTCTAACCCTGCCTAACCCTTAAAACTCAAAACCCTAGCACCTAGCCCCTAAAACTCAAAACCCTAAACCCCAACCCCTATCATGATGTAATCCTAAACCCAAAAACTTTGACAATGATGTAGACCTTAACCTTAGAGTTTTAGGGTTTAGGATTACATTAGGGTTAGGATTAGGGTAGGGTTTCAAGGTTTTGAATTTTACATGTTAGGGTTTAGGTTTAGGGTAGATTTGTTTAGAGTTTTAGGGTAGATTTGTTTAGAGTTTTAGGGTTAAGGGTTTAGGGTAGATTTGTTTAGAGTTTTAAGGATTAGGATTTAGGGTTTTGGGGTTATGGCTAGGGTTTACATGATGTTTAGGGTTAGAGTTTAGGGTTAGGTTTAGGTTTTACATTTATGGCCTAAACACTCAAAACTCTACACCCTAAACCAAATACCTAAACACTCAAGGGTTAGGGTTTAGAGTTAGAAAACCCTACACCCTAAACCAAAAACCTAAACACTCAAAACTCTAAACTGTAACCTTAACAACTAACCCTTAAAACTCAAAACCCTAACACCTAACCCTTAAAACTCAAAGCCTTAACACCTAACCCAAAACCCTAACACCTAACCCCTTATCATGATGTAATCCTAAACCCAAAAACTTTGAACCCTAACCCTAACAATGATGTAGACTACCTTAACACTAAAACTAAACCTTAACCATGATGTAAAGCCTTAAGCCTTAACCCTAACAATCATGTAAACTCTAGCCATAACCCTAAAACCCTAAATCCTAATCCTTAAAACTCTAAACAAATCTACCCTAACCCTAAAATTCTAAACCCTAACAATAATTCTAACCCTAAGCAAGGTATGGTTAGAATTAGGATTAGGTAATTAGGTAGTTAGGCTTTGGATCAAGGATATAGTTAGCTTTAGGGAAGGTTAGGTTTAGGGTTGAGGTTGAGTTTAAAACAAGCTCCATAAGAATACCAAACAATTTAAAGAAGAAAATACAATATTTTACTCTAACGAAACCATATCATATATGTTTCCAATTTAAAAAATATTATTTATTTCTCTTTTGTTTTACCTTTGCAATCACAATTTTCTTTTTACTTAGAGAATTTTAACATGCAATAAACTACCTTAAATTTATAATATATTATTTATTTAAAATTCAAATATTTAGAGATAAGCTTCTCTTAGCTTCAAGAATATTTATTCAAATATTCTCTACTAGCAAGGCCAACCACGTGAAGGTAGAAGCTTGTTTGGCCTCCCCTAATGGACCTAAGACAATCACAAAACAACACAACGCAACACAACACAAACCACAAGACAACATACAATACATGACAACACAACACAAACCACATGACAACACAATACGATACATGACAACACAACACGTTTTATTTTATTTATAGTTTTAAATATGAAAGTTAAATGTTATGATTATAGTTTTAAATATGCAACTTTAAATATGATATTTATGTTAAATTGTCATATTTTGTGATTTATTTTTAGTAATGGAATATGAAATAATGTGTCAAAATACATATTTATTATAATTATGGTGAAATTCTTATGTTATGTAGATTGCATTAGTAAAGTGAATTTGTGATTCTCTTTTAATCATATTTTTGTAAAGGCAATTCATGAGTGGTTTCCAATCATTTATAATAATGTTAATTATGTGATGCCATTTTTACCTTTTTAGTGGCATAGTTATGTAGTGTGAATTATATTCATGAAGTGGGCAAATTTGGCTTTTGTAAGGGTTATTTATGATTATCCTTTGTCTAATATTTTATTAATATTTAAAAAACATTTAGTAGGGGGTAAATGATATATTTATTTTCAAAATTGTGAAATTTAACTTTACTACTGAAATCAAAATTAATAATTGCTTAAATAAAAACTAAACTACTAAAAAAAATGCAAAAAAAAACGAGACACAAACCTTAAAGAATGACCTTGGCCAATTGACCATTCTTTAAGGTGTGAGAAAACACGACCTCAAGGAATAACCATGGCCAGTGACTATTCCCTTTAGTCTTTAGAAGGGGTTATAACCCCTTCCAATAATTTTTTTATTAAACACTATATTTGTACATGTTACAATGCTATCAAGTCAATATGCTTGATCAAAATATAACTAAAGAAATGATGCAAACCTAATTCTATCTCTTCTTATTTTGAATACACCATGAACTAGTTCAAAAAGCTGCTTAGTATACTTCTTATTAAACTGCAGTTTTTTGGCTGGAACAAGAAGGGTTGTGAGCTTGCAATCTGTCACCCTGTCATACCAATTCAGCCATAAATTAGTCAGCATAATGCAACAAGTAAAAATGATAATGGAAGTAATCTCAAATCTAGAAAATGAAGTTTAGGATGCTCGAAGATTCATACATTTTATAACTACCACAAACAAACCCAAAGAATATCACAAAGGTGAAAAATTCTTTAGTTTGACGACAGTTATAAAAAAAAACAAATTCACAGGTACATTGATTTATCGTGTGACAACTAGTTGTGAATATTTCCTCAAACGTTCTAATGTTTGTACCATGTATCTCACCACATTAGGAGCTCCCTACTCAAGCTCAAGTATTAAAAAAATAAATAATAATAATAAAATTAGGGACCAGTTCACTTGAAATAATAATATTTAAAAACAATTAATAATGTAATTGTTTTTAGAAGTATTGACGTCAAGACCAGTTCACTTTTAGAATTTGAACCTCCAAGATCAAGGCCAACAATTCAAATGACTAGAAAATAAGAATGATTGAATTTAATAAATCAACTAAAAAGTTCAAACAACACAAAATTGTTTTACTAGAGTTGAGACATTGACTAGGTAGAAGTACAAAAAGAAAACATTAAACAAGAATTCCACTATAGCCCATATAATTTGAAATTGAGAATATCAACTAACTGGGAATGGGAAGTATAGGGTTATGCAAAAAGCAAGCCTACAAGAATAATATAACACACCTCCTTCTGTATGGGAAGTTGGCTGGTTCTGCGTTGGAAATTAAAATAGTGGTGGTGCTTCTCCTCAAAAGGAGCCTGTCAAAAGAATAGTTTCTAAAATATCAATACCAGCTTCAAAACAAAAACGATCATCAGAACCATATTAGCTCTATACATGTACAAAGAAAGCTAGGTGCAACCTTACCACTCCTTTCTCAAGCTTGGCAGCTTGCATCCCAAGATTTGCAAGTCTTCGGCATGGATCTATCTCCTCTTCTGGAGGTTCTGTAAGGGAAACCTGAATTGTATCACCCAAACCATCCTGCATAAAAAAAAGAAAATTGTCCGCTTATATAAATGATAAGGAACAGAAAAAACTGTGAAATCTTGACACATAAATGAGGAAGAGAATCACTAGAAGAAACCTGTAACAGTGTTCCAATGCCAATTGCGATTTCATTCGCCCATCTTCACCTTCACCAGCTTCAGTAACTCCCAAATGCAATGGATAATCCCATCCTAGGACATTCATCTCTGCAACAAGCAAACGGTATGCCTGGACCACGATTACAGGGTTGCTTTCTTTCATTCAGAAGACAAAGTTGTGGAAATCCAGCTTCCTACAAACGCGTGCAAATTCAAATGTTGATTCCACCTATTTTAAGACAATGAACATTACTATGTTGAACTATTATACGAATCTTATCAAGAAAGAACAAAGATAAAATTAAATAATAAAATCAAAGTGAGTTACCAAACACAAGTAGCTGTGAATATTTCCTCAAAAATTCTTGTATAAATTTTACACTAGAAGCTCATTACCCATGATCGAATATGAAAAATGAACCTCTACACAATAGAACATTTGCACATTGGTAGACTTTGTACATCACGAATTGTAAGCATCAAAAGAACCCACTCTCTTAAAGATGCAGGATATATTTAAACTGAAATCTAGAGAGAACATGTGCATACAAGCAACTTCATCTCAAAAAAGTGGGAAAAGAAAGAAAACATGACAAACATTATTTCAACCATTCAACTAATCTTATCCAGCAAGACCCATGATTAATCTCACAAAAAAACAGTAAATATTGCAGAAAATATGTAAATCTTGCAGCAAATATTGCAGAAAATATGTAAATCTTGCAGCATTTGGTTTGAATTGATGATGGAAGAAGAATTTGGGTATTAAGTGTAGTATTGCAGTATCTGGTTTGAATTGATGATGGAAGAAGAATTTAGGTGGACAACATATCTTGGGTTGGTTAGGTGTAGTGAATTTATTAAAATGTCTCTCTCATAAATGAATTTATTAAAATTTATTAAAGTGAATTTATCAAATTAAACAATACGCAGTGGCCAACACAGATGAAACCCTAAATTCTTATTGCTACCCTGGAAATAAGGAAATACATAATAATAATATTGCACCCTAGAAATAAGGCAACATGAGACCCTTTTGATCGTGGCTATATTGCAAATATTGTTGAATGCACTGGGTTACACATAATTGTTGTTTCATAGACTTAGAAGAAGCAATCTACTGAGTCGTTTTCATACTATGATCCACCTTAACTTTGATATTTTCTACATGGAAAACACCACATAAAATCTCTAAAATGTTCTGAATGCTTATGGCTATCCCTAAAACAGTGCATTCATTGTACTCTTTAACATATTAAATAATCAGTTCTTCATGGTGAAGACATATCACATTAATGTCATTTTTTATGTAAATCTGCAATAGAGGTTCCACTATCCTCAGAGAAAGTTGTAACTGAGAGAATGATATAAGATATGTGAAAAATCTTGTGTTCTGGGCATGTGCAACAGTTGCATGACATATACAGGCCATAAGTGTAGCGGTAGACAAGACATAATAGGGATATAATCTATACAAAATGCAGCAAGGGCCCTCAATTGTGCTTCGAGAGAGGAGACAACATTTGGAAGCTGGGCATGTAATGCACTCTTCTTATCTTTTCTGGCATGATAAGTTCAAAGATATACCTCCAATGCACTGGTGTGGAAGCACTAATATTTATGCTTAACTGAATGCCTGTTAAAGAATCATAGCGCTTCTTGTTGGAAATCTGAAAACCAGTCTGGTCATAGCAAACTCTGAGGATAAAAAGTTTGCTAAACAATTGCAGCTGTATGCCAGATTTAGCAACATGCAATGATTTAAACTTGGAGAGCCATAAAATAAGAAATGGGAAATCACTCATTAGTTTCTCCTTGCCAAATGCCGTAATCTAGCCCAGAGTGCCCAAAATGAAGTCAAATTACAGTCATTGGGACAGAAGCTAGAGTTAGTTTCTCAAACAGACCTCTCAAATTACGTGTTCAATACATTAACTTAACCAGCTTCCCAAGGATGGCAATTGAAAATGTTCCTTTCATAAGGTAATCGGTAACAAAGTGTCAGTCATCTCCCCTGCTTGCAACATGGTATATATGAAAAGGGTTAATTGGATTCCCCACATAAAATAAAAGTTTAAGTCCAATTTTGTACTCTTAATTATGACTATAGGAGGTCAGACGTCATAGAAATCTATCTCCTGCTCAATCGAAGGAATGGGTGAGCTAGTAAAAAGCATTAAGTTGTGGTGCCTGTGCTTACCTTTAGTGCTAGCAGAGCAGTGTTCGGTGTAGAAACTAAAATGAATAACCTGCTTGTAGCTCGAGATGGGAGAAGACAGCCCTATCATAGCTCCTATCATGGAATATAGAAATCTGGTAGCCTCTCTCATATCTGGTAATGGCCTTTATTAACCAGACAAGCAGAGCCGGTATGTCCAGGTCTGGTTTTTATAGCCTCCTCTCTCATATCTGGTAATGGCCTTTATTAACCAGACAAGCAGAGCCGGTATGTCCAGGTCTGATTTTTATAGCCTTTAATATTTTAAGAAATTTTCACAAGCATGAACCCTAAACTCTTTACATAGAATTGAAGGTAGCCCATGATTCATTCTGGCAAACAGTCTTGAATGGATTCACTGAACATGAACCCGGCTCTACTCGGCCCTTACTCGATCCAAATGGAAAAAATGTATGGGAATTCACCCGAGCAAAATTAAAAGCTACATTATGTCGAGACACGCAGAAAAGAAAAGGGGTAGGGAAGGCAATGAAGAAAGATGCATGAAGAAGATTTTTCCCAGCGAAACCATTATTTGCAAATGGGGGAAATATTTTTGCATTGCCCATCTTCTAATTCAGTTAAGCACAAAGGTATCATTAACGTGCTTTAGGGTTTGAAGATCCCAGACACACAGAATACCACAAAAAACATACGAAAAGAAATCAAGCAACCTATAAATCTATAGATAGGGTTTGCAACATACAGTCTGGTAACCTTTTGTGCTTATGCTTGTTCTGACGCTGGCGTTGGTACAACTGAAACTGCTGGTTCGGAATCAATTGAAGGAACTGGAACTTCGACTAATGAATCGACTGCCCTTTCCGTTGCTTCCTCCCCTTGGTTGGTAATAAGCTGTTAGGGCACGGCCACGCCCTACAAGAAGACCTGACTGCAAATAATTTAATTGCATCGTGAGGGAATACGTATACAGCCTAAAAGGGCGAAAACTAATTTAATTGCATCGTGAGGGAATACGTATACAACCTAAAAGGGCGAAAACTAATTTAATTGCATCGTGAGGGAATACGTATACAGCCTAATTTAATAGCATTGCACAAGTCGTGACTGCAAATAATTTGATTTGAATTGATGGAATTGAATTGCAGTATTAAGTTCTACATACCTGGAAGAAGAAATTGCCCTTCGTTGCTCTGCCTCTGACTCTGCCTCTGTTCTGTCTCTTCCTCTGCTCTGCCACGAAAATGTAAAACAAACCAAAAATAAATTGAAAAAACACTGAACACCATCAAACAAAACAAACGCCTGACCAAAAAAAACCAGAAAAACCAGCGTGCACGCTATACACCACCAAACAAAACAAACACCTGAGCCAAAAAAAAAAAATGAACAAAGAGAAAGAACAAAACATTTGACAATCACAAAAACAAAGGGAACCTAACATTGACAGGACTCGAACACATCACGCATGGAATAGAACCAAATGAAAGAATTGCCTAACCCAATTTGAAATTTAAAAACAATGTATGTAACTGAATTTGTTTGAAATTTGAAAACAATCTTAATTTGAAGTGCCGCTCCTCTCAACGGCTATTTTGAAGTTTTCATTGATTTAAACAAATTTAATTAAATTAATTAATAGTTTAGGTTTCTTTGATTAGGAACAGTTGATTGGTATCTAATTTAAACAAATTAATATCTTTTAGGATATTTATAATATTTAATTTCAACTTGTATCATTTAATTTTTGTGTATTAAAATGGATATGTAATTTATATTTTGGATATATGTTTATATAAATGATTAAAAATGATTTACATTAATCTTCATTTAAAATTTTACTAGTAAGGACACAAAAAATCTATAAAGTTTAGGAAAATATTAAATTTTGAAAACACACACAATAGTGGCATTGATACTTCATTGGTAGTGACTAGTGTGTGGGTACACCTTGTCATTCATGTCCGTGACATGCTAAAATTGCACAATAACAAAGATTTATTGATTTAGTGTAATCAATCAGAAAAACCTACTATTGGATTACTATCAGTATTGTCTCATCGAAACAAGATTAAATTCAACAAACATTATTCACAAGTATGCGATATAAGGAATCCTAGGCAAAGATTTCTAGCAATTCAAATAGAACACAATCTAAGACTTTAGCAATACAATATTTTTTTGGATTCTAGCGTGTTTATGCTTATCATTTCTTTTCTTACTTGATAACTTTGACGACAAGTGAATAACAACCTTCAAAATTATTTTAAAATCCATGTGCATAGAAAAAGAATTCCCCATGACCTAGAAAAGGTTCCATATACGATACTTATACATCCCTCAATAGAGTAAAGAAATTTAGAACTTACCCCATCTATAAATTCATACGATCTCAACTTGGAACAGAGTTGAGATGAGCAAGGTTAATATGTGAAGCCTAGGTGATGACAATGAGAAAGTGTATTATGTGTCATATTTCCATTGTTTGGCATCACCAAAACACCCTCTACCACAAGTGAGAAAGCATTTTGAAACACTCAATGATGCCGGTCGTGATTGGCATGTTCAATTGAATCCAGCATTATGGGCATATCGAACTAGCATTCGAACCCCTACAGGTGCAACTCCTTATTCATTGGTCTATGGTGCAGAAGCTATCTTACCTATTGAGGTTGAGATACCATCATTACGAGTTTCCTTGCATAATCTCATTGATGATGAAGCTTACAGAGTCTCACGTCTTCAGGACTTAGAGTTACTTGATGAGAAGCGACAAGCTGCATACAATCACCTCAAAGCTTATTAGCAGCGCATGAGCAGAAGCTACAATCACCGAGTTAGATCTCGTACATTTGAGGTAGGTGATCTTGTTCTACAAGAGAATCCTCGCAACCAACCAAACAGAGAACATCAAGGCAAGTTTGAATCAAATTGGTTGGGCCCATATGTTGTCACTGCTGTATTTGGGTCCGGGGCATATCAGTTAGCTACTTCAGAAGGAGAACCGCTTGCAGATCCAATCAATAGCATGCACCTCAAACGATTTTACACATAAGCTGTACAGAGCATCAGGCTCCCCTGCATATCAGAAAATACCAAAAAACATTCAGAAAAATGTCCTGAAGAAAATATAAAAACATTCAAAAAAGTAAAGAAAAATCATGCATCCAAACGGTGAGCAACCACTCCGGTGGCACCTTGGGTAAGAACGATGGTAAAAACCTGGCAAACAGGCGCCACTCGTAAAGGCTATGGCTCCATTGTCTTTTAGACTTGTGGTGATCACATCTACTTTATACATACATCCATCCATCCATCAACCATGGCTTGTTATTCCTCTGCAATTATGATAGTACTCCATACATCTTGCATCCCGCTTTTTCATAGTCATGTCTAAAACTGGGGGCAATGCCTTTAACCTATTGATGGAAGTGGATTCTACATTGTCTTATGATTCATTAAGTTCTTCATTCAAACAATCATCAAAAATCCAAAAACATTCAAAAATATCTCGCAAAAATAGCAAAAACATTCAAAAACAATTCAAAATCCAAAAACATCGACAAAACCATTGAAAAATCACCCAAAAACATGACAACACCTTGTACATATTCATCCGATCAGATACAAAACAAACATTGACAAAATACTCACACAAATGACCACTTATCACTCGACCAACACAATCAACATCAACAATCCAAACTGTCTTAAACAAGGATGCATCATTCCTTACCAAAACAAAGACAAAAGTGACATTTTCTTTGACAAGAAAATTATGTTAAGCTATCAAATACTTGGTTGATTTGTGAGTACAATCGTTTGTTTATCTGTATCAGGATCTTGCAGCATTGTTTTGTATCGTTTGCGCATTATTTCCGATGAAGTTCTGGGGCATGTACTAATGGTGTCTACGTGGGAAGTTCACTAAGCTATGTGATCATAGGCAAAAATACAGTCATAGATCACTACGGCTTGTTGACTACAGCGTATACCTCGACCATATGAGCATGAACTATTACCAAGGATCCATATTCTTTATTCTGTATGTATATATTGTTTGTTTGCAGGTACAATGCTTTTTATTTGGTTCCTCCTACCTCCTCCAAACTGGATAAAGGTTTTATCTCTTATTACGGTATGCACTTGTCTCAGGATATGATCAGCCTAAGATCAAGGAGGACGATCCAAGTCATGCATGAAAGGAGATAATCCTTGTCTATTCCGCAAGCAATACTCTGGTCAACTTGATCCATTATATCAAGTTGCTTGTATTAACTTGCTATATCAAAATCCATGAAAGGAATACTCAGGTCATCTTGAATCATTATGTCAAGTTGCTTGTATTTTCTTACAACATTTTAAAGCTCAATGATGAAAAATAAAGCACCATGGATCGTCATTCCATCTCATCTGTATATATTGCATTTCGTTGCATTCCACCCATCCCTACATTCATAATAGCTGCATATCATGCATACATAGTCATAATAATGCATACTCTATTTTACTCATCTTCTTCCATAGGACTGGGTCCTAGTCCTCCATATCTTCTATCTAACATTGAATCCCCCCTCACCCTCCCTATCTTGATCATCAACATCATCCTAATCCCTTCATTGCTTCCCATCCTCACTCATCCACAAAATTAAGCCAGTTACTCTGTCTACACAGATACATCGACTCCCACACACCTAGACTATCAACAGATACTCTGATCATGTATCTTCGGGTCTCAACAGGTAATCGATTATGGTAATCCTAGACTACATCAGGCATTTATCATAATGACCTAGTCTCAACGGGGCTGCCATGATTCCCCACAACCATCCATCACACGCACATACTATCAATTGATCAACCAATCAAACACAATCCAATGGACAATTACATCAATTGTCTACGTCTCAACGAGTATTTTGCTTCATATACCTTGACTTCATCGGGCAATTACATCAATTGTCTAAGTCACATCAGGTCACTTTGATTCACTTACTCAGACTTTATCATGTCCAAGCGACCAACTGACATCAACTGTCACGCTTTGACTTGACCGGGGCAATTAAACCGATTGCACCAGATTGTCCAACCAATTTTGATCAATTGTATAGCATCAATCCAAACCCCACACTACATCTGCTATGTATCTCTTGCATGACCTCAGGGTACTTGCTGGCTTGTTGTTTCTTCATATTCACTCCATTTTCTCCCATTCTTTCATCATTAGTTCTAATTTCTTCTATTCTACCTCCCCTCCACTTTTCATTCTTTTTCGAGAGATCGCCCGATTTTTTAAAAAAAAAAAACAAAAAACATTCGGCCCATCTCTCGAGGGGGCATACCACCCATTAAATTTACATTTTATGGGGCATTTCTTCACACCTATTTTTCTTTCTTTGAAACGACGCGATAAACTGCACCGTCTCAAAGAGGGGCAAATGTAGTCACATAAATCTGTCCACTTAATTAAATGAATACTTAGTATTTATTTGATTATTTAACCATCAATTAATAATTAATTAAATTAATATTTAATTAATTCATCTTAACCCTATTCTCCTATTAATTAAATAAATTATTCAATTTATTTGATTTAATTCACTTAACCAAATTCAGACCATTAATTAAATAAATAAATCATATTTATTTAATTAAATCTTCTCTCACATTTAAATAAATTAATATTTATTTAAAACCCCCAAAATCCCACCTCTCACATTTAAATAAATAAATCATTTATTTAAATCACCTTTATCCTCCACCCACTTGCATTTTCCTACAAATACAAGTTGCACAATTATTTTAAATAAATAATTTATTTAAATCACCTTTATCCTCCACCCACTTGTATTTTCCTACAAAAGCAAGTTGCACAACTATTTTAAATAAATTATTTATTTAAAATCCTATTTATCCTCACCCACTTGAAACCTTTAATGGTTTCCCTTAAAGTATTCAAACTTGATGGCTTTAAAGTCTTCAAACTTGATGGCTTCCTTCTATAGTCTTCTTAAGCCTTTAATGGTTTCCCTTAAAAGTATTCAAACTTGATGGCTTTAAAGTCTTCAAACTTGATGGCTTCCTTCTATAATCTTCTTAAGACTTTAATGGTTTTCCTTAAAGTCTTCAAGCCTTTAATGGTTTCCCTCAAAGTCTTCAAGCATTTTAATGCTTTATCTTCATTTTTCTCATTTAAATAAATTAATATTTATTTGAATATTTATCCAAATGCAAATTACACCATTTAATTGAAATAAATGATTTTATTTTAATTGAAAATACCAAAATTTCTCCCACTTGCATTTTCCTACAAAATCCACTTGTATGCCTAAACCCCTTCTAGATTCTTCTAAACCCTTCCTAATTAGCCTAATCCATCCCCTAAATATTGTCACATTCCTAAGCAAATTGGAGTCACTTCTCAAAGACTCCAAAGTCTTTGAAAAGCAATTAATGCTTTGTGTGTTCAACAAATCAAACCCTCAAAGTCTTTGATAACCATTGAAGGCTTTCAACCTTCAACCACTTAATCCCCAAAGTCTCCAATAACCATTAATGGTTACCTCAAACCCTCCTACATGGTTAAAACATTTGTTTTGACTCAACCTCTACCCAACCCAAAGGTCTCATCAAGCCTTTAATGCTTTGACCATGATTATCTCTTAAACATTTGCACAAAGGTTTATCCTTGGATTAACTCTTAATCCAGTGGGTAATCTTAATTTAGACTTGACCCTTACCTTCTAGATAACCATGAGGTCTTCTCAGACCTTTAATGCCTCCAACCTCTTCTCTCAACCCAATCCTATGTTGAAACTTGTCACCATTTTATTGGTGCCAATTGTGCACATGGATCCCCAACTTTCAATCCTAACCCTTGTTAAGATTGCTCAATCTTAACCCTTCATTTCCCTATTTCTTCTATAAATAGAACCCTTCTCCTCAAGCAAAAGAGAAGCATTTTAGAGTATTGTTGTTATACTGGCATTAGCATAGAGCTTTTTCATAGCATCACTATCTACTCTTGCATAGTATTTGCTTATCATATTCAACCATCTTGAATCTCCATATGGCATCCATGGCTAGTGCTAAAAGCTGAGAGCTACACTCATTTGGGACTTGGAGAGGAGAGAAACAAGGGAGAAGCATCAAAAGGCATCATGGAAGCATCTTAGGGAGGCTCTTCTCCTTTCTTTTATTTTGTTAAACTTCTTTCATGCTTTTTGAAATCTCTCTTGATATGTTTGGAATGGTTTTTAGTTCTTTGTTTTGTTTTTATGGTTGAAACTAACTTATTAACATTGAACTTTGTTGTTGCCTTGTCCCCATTTCCATGACATCACATACTATGAACATAAATAAAGATCTATATCCTTTGAGGTCTTTTCCCAATCCTTGTGATAGCCTTCATCATCTTGATCTTGTTTGACTTCTTGTTTCCATGGATCTCCCCATTCCTCTTCAGGATTCTCTTCTCCTCGTCATCACTCTCCTCCTCTCATCTAGGGTCAGGCCCTTCACCTATCCTCAACAACATCCAACCAATTCTTTATTTTCCTCATTATATCCATAATTTCTTCTACTCTTTCGATGTCATTGGTCCTTATAGGCATCCTCCTCGATGATATATTTCCTTCATATCTGGTGCAACTATCTCATGTTAGTGGTCTATCTATAGGGCTGCAAGTACACAAGACATGCCTACATAAGGGTCTTCCAAAAAAATCCTACTCTCCCCAAGGATTCACATCTCGCTCTAATACCACATGATGTAGTCAAGGATGGAGGGTCAAAAATGGACTGTCTAGCATTGTACTATAATTCAATACAACACTAATAAATGAATGAAATATACAATTTTATTAATTAAAAATAGAAACCATACATGCACATAAGCCTTATTATATGCAAATTACAACAAGACCCATTGGCCACACAGGCAGGCTCATAAGCTGCAATAGGCTTATTGTTTACTACAAGCAAAATTAGTTGCAAAGTCTAATTCACTAGCTCCTAGCTCTATAAATACTTAGCTACCATCTAGTGACTCAAGAGAATGACTATATACTAGCTCTAAGCATTAGGAATGATTTGAGTTGGCCTCAACCTAGTCCCCAACCCAATGTCCAATGAAGCATGTGTGTCAGCCCAAAATAAATGATGAAGCACCATGGATTGATGCAAAGGGTTGTAAATTCATCTAGGGGTTGTCTTGAAGCATATATTCCATGTGATGATTTGTGAAGGTTTCATAACGTATGGAAGAGTTTTGTAGGTTTCCTCTTATAGGTCTTGGTTTAGGCTGCTTGGATGGGTAAACTTCTGGTGAAAAGATCTTCTATAAAATAGGCCCACAACTACTACCACCTTATTATGTTATACTGACATCGCCAATGCCTCCATGTTCCAATCTATAGGGTAAGAAAACATGTTGTGAAAAGGTAGATCGACATCAATTGGACAATTAATAATTTTTGGAAGCAAATGTTATATTAGAAGAGATGAAGAAAACTTGGGTAAGTTTGACTCAGGTATATTTCTTTGTTATTCTATAAGAATCAAGGCACGTGCAAATGTGATGAGAAAAGGTTGTGGAAAATTGTCAAGAGTGCTAATGTGAATATTGATTAGACAATGCACTATCATGAAGCTTCAAATGATGATGGCAATGATGGATCATACCATTGTAGTGAATAATATTGTGAAACTGACATGGAGAGGATAGTTGCAAAGACTCCGATGAAGTATGTTCAAAGAAATGATTCTAAAAATCAGATCTTTGGAGACAAAGAAATCAGAGTCCAAAATAGGAGGAAGTTGGCAATAAATAATGAACGGGTATATTTTGCATTATTATTTAAGATCAAGCTAGGATATTTTGTGAAAGATTACAAAGATGCAAATTAGTTGGAGGAAATGGAAGAAAAGCTAAATTAGATTGATAAGAATGACACTTGGGAACTTGTTCCAAGACCCAAAGACAATAATGCTATTGGTACAAAGTGGCTTTTTAGACATAAATTGAATGAAGGTGTAAAGGTAATTAGAATTAAGAACATGCTAGTATGCAAGGGTTATGTGCAACTTGAAGGTATTGATTGTGAAGAGACATTTGTTTTGGTAGCCAAATTGGAAGAAGTCAGAAAGTTTTTAGCCTTATCAACATTTAATAACTTAAAGCTATATCAAAAGGATGTTAAGTCAATATTTTTGAATGATGAATTGGAAGAAGTGTACAATGAGTAATTAGAAGGATTTTAGTTGTCAGAAGATCCAAAATTTGTACATAGATCAAAGAAATCTCTTTATGGACTCAAACAAGCCCCTAGGGCGTGGTATTCAAGATTGAGCATGCATCTACAACAACAAGGATTCAACAAAGGCATTACAAATAGTAACCTCTACGAAAAAACTAAAGGTGCTCATTAGTTAATTGTTGTTGTTTATGTCAATGATTATTTATGGAGGTAAGGATTTTGTTGATGAAATGCCAAAAAAAATTAAATTGTCAATGCTTGTTGAATTGGCATTTTTGCTTGGTTTACAAATATCTCAATCTAATAAAGGTGTATTCATATTAAAAACCAAGTATGCAAAAGAGATGTTGAAGAAGTTTAAGATTGAAAATTGAAAACCTCTTTGCATGCCTATGGTTATAGGGTGTAAGTTGAGTAAGGATGGTAAATATTCTCTAGAAAATCAAAATTTGTAGAGATCAATGATTGGAAGTATGTTGTATGTGAGTATTTATGGACCAAATATAATGCAAGTAACATACATATGGTTGCAAGATTTCAAGCTCCACTGAACGAAACTCATATAAGGTTGTAAATATAATTTTGAGATATTTGAAAACTACTTTGAGGTATGGTTTGTGACATCCTAAAAGAGATAATTTTAGTTTGACAACATACATATATGTTGATTGGGCCAAATGTATTGATGATTGAAAGATCACAAGTGGTGATGCATTCTTTCTTGGTGATAGTATTGTGTCATGGTTGATCAAGAAGTAGGACTCAATGTTCTTATCTACAATAGAAGTAGAGTATGTTGCAATCAAATTATTTGGATGAATCAGACCCTAAAAGATATGAAAATTAAGTATGATGATCCTATTTCCATTCTTTATGGTATACAAGTGCTATAAAAATCTCAAAGAATCTAGTGATGCATTCAAAATGCAGAGAGAGATTAAGAATACCCAAATATATTAGGGGAGAGGATCCATGACATATCAAAATCAAGGAAAGGAAGAGAGTATATCTTAAAAACTAGTTCAAGAGATATATCCTACAAAGGGGGAGAGATAGATAGAGAATGGAGTGATATTCATAGGGGGATTTTTTAATTTGAATCAACGACAAAGGGGGAGATTGTTGAATGTAGTATTATCATCAATGTCAAAGAGATTGTTGATGTCAAGGTGATTGATTCATGTCCAAGTAATTGAGAACAATGTACGGCATATTCTATTGATGTTAATATTTTAGATAGATCTCTTGTATAATTTTAATGTTATCAATGTGTATCAATATCAGTTGCTCGTATATGTCTACTTTTTTTGTAGTGGCTTGGAAGAATCTATGTTGAGTTTCTAAGGTTTTTTGTTTAGTGGTTGTATGTGTACTGAGTTACATGATCATTGTTTTTAATACTGCATTTGACTACAATTGAGTATTTTGGCTTGAGGTTTGGAAGATAAATAAGGATAAACACAAAGACAAATATTCATAAGTTTCAAAGGCTTTACCCTAGTATACAAAAAAGTTAGAGATGACAAAGTGTTGATAGTGCTTGCTAATCCATTGATTGTGTAGAAGGTTTTGTAAGGGTAAAGTGTGTTGGATGCAAGAAATGTGTGAACATAGTTTAGGACTAGTTGAGTTCACATTGGGAAACACACAACATATTCTTAACCATGGTATAATGTGTTGGAGTTAGGATCAAGATGACTACATGTTTCATACTGTTTGAATTAAGGAATTTATCCTTGGCTAACCTGTAGACTTTACAATTGGATCTAGGCTGGCATGAATATGTAAATAATATTGGAATGCATTTATATTGTTGATCAAGTTTCATTCCAATGGTGAAATTTTAGCGTTTGCTCATATAAGGGACAATTTTTATATGGTGAGATAAAGTGAAGGTGGTGAAATTATGTTGTGAAGTGTGCAGACTAAGATGCATATCATATACACATTGTGAGAATGTTCTAAAGAAAATAAGATAAAACATATAATGAAGTTTGAATTTTTTCAAGGTTCGTGTGACATGACTTTCATGTTTAAGGTTGGTGCCTCATAATCTAAGTTGGTGCTTAGCTCTTTCAATTAGGGAATTGGTGTCTCTAGTTGGGTGGTGTCCACAAATCAGTTTGGGAATTGGTATTTGCTTCTTAAGTTGCAAGTCTTGTGGGTTGGTGCCTACAAAACTATTTAAATGCATTACTGTCACGAACCCTATTTTTCCATAATTATTTAAGTAGGAAAATAATGTTTATTTTTCGCAAATGAAATTGAAATGAAATGAAATTGGAATTGTTAATGAAATAAGATAGGAGATCGAATGCACTGAAATTATTTATATACAATTGAATGATCAGTAATAATTTTTATTGTAAAATTGGGATCATCATTGCTAATGAGCAACTGAGTGCAAGTGAATGTAGGAACAGGTGAACGTAGATGAAGGCGAGAACAGGGTTCAGGTAGAGTTGTCTTAGCTCCTAGATTTCATTAGAATAGATGGAATCTCTCACACACCACAGTAGAAAAGTTATGTTTGTGCAATTGTGATTTCATCAATTCATGATTTTGAATTAATGAAATGTTATGAGTAAATGGTAATTGTTACATTTATTTCATCTATAAGGGGTGAAAAGTAGTTTGATATTTGGAAGAAAAAGAGTTAAGTGATTTAGCAACTTAACGTTCTTTATAAAAGATGATTTAATGTTCTTAGTATAAGAGGATGTAATTTCATTAATGATTGTTGTGTTTACAATTATATGAATTTCTTATGCATGTTAGTTTGATAATTGCGAATTGATCGTATGTATATATATTATATACACGAAGGTGACTTTTAATTATGTGCAGTTATTTTAAATAATGCTTAAGTGATTAAATTATCATTAGATAATCTTGTCAATTCGAAATATTATGTTTTTGAATATGCATGTATATAATTTAGAATTATATATATCATATTTAATATATTTTTACATTAGATTTAATAAATTGAACATGTAATATATAAAATCCAATTATTATATATATCCTATTTTACTAGGTTTCTTTAATATAACATATAATATATTAAAAGTCATGTATTATTGAAAAGGTGGCAGATTAAGTTATCAACTGTTAGTAATTAAAGTCGATACTTGAGTTGCCATAACTGGTCGACTTGGCATATACCCCCCGATCCACAGTGAAATGGTAGAGAAGCCAATGTAATTAGTCGACTTGTCACTCCATGACCATGGTGTAATGGCATAGAAATCGGTTTAACCAGTCGACCTGGCAACCCACGACTACAGTGAATGGTTGGTCGAAGGTTGTTAGACTATGAGACATGGCTTTGAAGGAATTTAACCCCGTGAGGAAGGTAAACCTACATATTTTCTTTCTCTTTCTATTAATCAGGACATTAGCTAAGTCAGAGAAGTTGTTTAGACATGGAATATAGGTAAGCAGATTTGTCAGATGTTTAGAACTATAGATGCAAGTTTTTCGACATGTATGCAACCATTAGAGTTCTAAATCAATTAGAACTGTAAGAACTTTAATGATTATCAGTGGTATCATTGTTATGGCTAAGTTAAAGCCAAGAGAATAGAAAGCCATAGGATAAGATTAGTATAAATAGTAGTGAAGGGTTGATAAAGAGGGAGAGAACAAGAACGACAAGAGAAGAGCAAAAAAGATAGAAAAGAAAGAATAGAGAGAAAAGATTAGGAAAGGATTAGAGAATGGAATATAGAAGAGAAAAGTAGTGGAGATTTAGATGTGTTTATGACCAAGTTGTTAAAGATCGGTAATGATCATCTCATATTTAGTGTCGTATTTAAGAGGAAAGAGTCAAATATCAGAACAAGGAAGAAAGGAAGGCACGCCAAAGGAACAAGGACCTGTAGCGTCCTAAAATTGCGACACTTGCAATTTCGACTGCATTTTGGTCTTCACGATGGCGACGCAACACGCAACCTGAATGGAGACCCTGAAACTTGCTCACGACACTGAAAACTGCATTTTTCAAGCACCCTGGCCTGAACCTCCTTGCACCCTGCTGTCCCGGGAGGTGGGACCAGAGCGCCCAACGCCCTGGTCCCTCAGGACCAGGGCACCCAGCGCCCTGGTCCCTGGGTCCTATTTTGGGCCCGGTCTCCTAAGGGGTCTCGGGTCTTTTTGTTTGCAATTTGGAAATTAACTTTCCTGGTCGGCCTAAGGTCGGGAAAATCAGCCTATCAGCCCTAATTGACAAGTATATAAACTACATTTTCCTCTCCCATTTGGGTAAGAAAGAGATAACACATACATGACGGAAAAAGCGTGGAAACTATACTCAAGCATTCAAGCATTCAAGCATTCCTTCAAGCAATTGATCATTTCAAGTCTCCATTCAAGGCTAAGTGTTGCATTCAAGACAAGGATTCAACCATTGAAGAGGAGATCACATATCACATACTACATATTACATGCTACATACAACATACAACATACAACATACAACATCTAAACCTTCGCACATAAGGATACAAACATCCTTAGAACAAGGTATTAGTACTTGTTTTACAGTCATTTACATTTACAGCTCTTGCTCATTTCTTGGTTAATTCCAAAACCGGGGTTTGACCTAAAGGCAAACCCCTAATCCCTAACCCCCCAATCGTCTTCGCTTTTCTGTGTGTAGGTTGCAGGTACGCAGCTGAAATTGAAGATCTGGAATCCTTGTGCAGAGACGAACAGATCCCCCTTCATTTCGCGGATTTTTCAGAGGACCGTGGCGCCGGGCGCCATCATCCCGACAACTTTTGCTCAAATTTGCAGGACAGTGCCGTATCGACATTTTACTGCTAATTCCAGGTCCGCAGCTTCATCCTATAATCCGAACTCAGTTTATAAGCAAATCTTTGTCATTTTCTATGCATGCTTAGTTTAATTCTTCTATCAACATTCTTTACAAAAGAGGGTAGCCTTGCTGTCTTAACCCTTGAAACACATTTAGCATCCAATCTTGCATTGCGTGGGATTGGATCTAGTGGGTTTCAACCCCTCTTTTGAATGTAAAGTCTCTCCCCTAAGTGAAAACCATCGAATCCTAGCGAACCTCCCTTCTCTCTCCTCGGAGTTGGAAGAGGGGAGAACAACTAGGGTTCGATCGCGATTTTCCGCTTTACAGGACCTTCTTGAGAACTTGGTGAAATAGAAAGAAGATAATAATGCACCGAGTAAAGATCTTATACGGTGACAATATCAGTCAGAGGTAGGCTCTATTCTAACAAAGTTTGTTGTAGAGATCTAAAGAGAAAATGTTCTATTTTGATTAGACTAAGACGATAATCAAATGAAAGAATTAGAATCATAGTTTTTAGATTTCTAATTATGAGAATTCTGTCGAATGACATCAAAATACATTCTTTAGAAAATTATATTCTATTAAGGAAATATATTCATAAAGATTGTTGATAAACATAAGTGAAATTCATAGAAATTAGACCACCAAATCCTCTAGAAACAGAGTAAGAGGATAGAGTGATTGTGCGTACAAAACTTGAAATTTGAATCACAAAGAAGATGAAATACTAGGATAACGATTTTTTATTTTTATTTTTTGATAAAAGTGGACAAGCCACTAAACTTATATATTATTCATGAATATGTTTACATCGGGTTCAAAAAAGGCATACCAGCAAGAAAGAACCTGCAAGAAAACCTCTGGTTGTAGCCTTTAAAAAATAAAAACTAAACACTACCCTTACATCATCTGTTACTATCCAGTATGATCACCCAACCCCCTACCTCTGAAATTATACAAGGGTCCCATAGGAATTTTACCAAAAAACCAATTTGCTGCCAAATAAAGGGCTAAACAAAATTCCATCAAAATATCATGAAGGACCACCAAGGAGATAATAGTGATGTAGTAACTCCTACCAATTCCCCATTGAAACCAAAAAGAGCCTCCTCAAAGAAATGATATAACAGCAGCCAAAAACCTCCGAATTTGCATCCAAAAAACCATACCACCAACTCCAAAAAATAGTCAGATATACAAAAACCAAGAACTAGTGCTCTCCTTCGGAGGGTCATGGGCTGAATTCGGAGGAGGAATAACCCTCAGTGGAAGTGCCAAACGAGTAGGGGTAGAGAACAAAAATCCCAAAGTGATCAACGAATGCAAGGCCTCAAAAATGACCCATGCTTTATCCACATACTGATCAAGAACTAGATACAACAGAAAATCCATAGAAGCTCGTGTATCTTCCATGGTATCACATATCAACCCCATTCTTAATTCATACAATAATTGACCAAACCAACCATTAACCATGAGCTCATGGCGAGGAAGAAACCCACCATAATAAAAGGACCCCACATCAAAATGATAATCAACCAATGCAGAAGAAACCAAGTCCCAATTACATACTATCGGAAAAATGAACGTGGAAACCAAGAGGCAGACCAAATCATCATCAAGTAAAACATCATAACAAATTGTAACAAATCAAGACAAAAGCTCAGCATAAGAAATATGAGGGCAAATTTCCAGCCATCGACACCCCAGAAGTTTGTGGAATTCAAAAGCCACCACAGGAGAAAACAAATTAAAGACCTTACCAAGCTTGTCACAATTATCCACATTCTCTGTAATAACCCACCATAATTGATTCAACAAAATTGAGTATTCTTTTTTTTTGTTTAATGTAATCATTATGTTTTATTCAATTGCATACTCTGGGCATCCATCCATTTAGAATTAGGCATTCATCCATTTGGGATGAGCATCTAACCATACGGGTTAGGCAATTGTCCATACGGGACATCAGATTCCATCTATCCAATATGGGATAGGCATCTACCCATACAAGGTAGGCATCTATCCAAACGGGATAGGCATCTACCCATACGGGGTAGGCATCTATCCAAATGGGATAGGAGATGCTCTGGCCAGAGACTTAGACTCATCGGGACCATTCGGGTCCTGAGCCACTCACTAAGTACTACACTCTTCTAACAAAAGTGCACCAAGGTCGTCGTCCTTAGGAGTAATTAAAATAATACAAGCTTGAAATCTGCCTTGGAATTTGGCTTAAAGCCTCAGGAAGTCAAGCAAATCCATACGGGATTCCTTTCGAGTATGCATTGAATTTCTTTTTCAATTTAATTATCTCATCTTTCAATTAGGATTCTTACTCAACCAAGCCTAGACCCCACTCACGAATGCCTGAGTACGAGGGACAACTCCGTCCCAAGACTGCCTACATACCCGCTTCGGCACGGGATCAAGGCGTAAAGTATGTAGTTCTATTTTCTATTCTATGGTTTGATGTAAACTGATTTGTGGGTTCGTAACCCTTTCTAGGGTCAATGTCCCAGATAGTTTCTCTGCGGTTGCTACCCACGATGGTAGCGTTTAAACAAAGGTTCGAGATGGCCTATTGTTTGTGGCCTAACAACTACATCCTAACACCTATCATGAGCGTCACCCTTGACCAAATTGCAAATCACCAATATCCCTTCAAGATAAAAAAAAGAAATCAATTTCATGAGAGCATTTAACTTGACCATCCCTAAAAGGGGTTTACTATGGTTTATCTCAACGGATGTGAAAATCATTTAAAAGTTATCTTATTAAATTATCGATCCAAGGGGGATTACCCGCCCCTTGGATTTTAACTTCCAAGTATCCCTTATTACTCCCCGATGATTTATAGGGATGATGCCATAGACGTCGTTGATGTAGCTTTATTAGGCGTTAAGTGCAGTAGTTCAACACGACGACATTACCCGTAAGCGTGACCCAGAGGCACTGTATATACCGAACGCTACTTGGTTTTGGTTTTTCCAACCTCCTTTGTTTAGTTTCTTAACTAAGAGCTTATGAAAACATCATGCTTGAAATATAATTATGAAATGAATGTACATAGCTTAAACTTTGCGAACTTTGGTGTCACTTAAATACTATTTGAAAAAGGAGAAATACCATTCTTCAATAACTAAACAATTTAATACATGTATTGGCATGATAATGATGATCGTGGGCTTATGAGAAAATACATGAAAATAATGAATGCGAATTAATATAAAAGCAAGGTAAAATAGTGTCATTTGCATACAAAATGAAGAAGTGTTTACTCTTATTGTAAGAATAATTAAATATAGAGTTACTGGCAATTAGTTTATACTTTTGGCGATTTTGGATCAATCATATTAATAAGATTTAGAGATTTAAGTAAGCCTAAATTTATCGCCCAAGAATCAATTAGATCCTCAATGGATTGAGAGATCCCATTCTTTCACAATAATCTACCATACGATAATCCCTATTAATTATTAAATTTTTCCCAAGTTTACTTTACTAATTTTAACATTAATAATAATTATCAATAATTTATTAATAATTATTACCAATTACATTAATAATAATTATTAATAAGTTATTAATAATTATTACCAATTAACCAAAATTTATTAATAACTATTAAAAATTAATCTAAAATTTATCAATTATTAACAACTAAAACTTTATTACCAAGTATTAACAATTAAATTCCATAATTAAAAAAAGAATTTGAAATATGAATGTTATAGTCTACCCGCGCAAATATGGTATTGTGCGCTCATAGCAATTAGTGGGAGGAGGACCCCACGGTCCCCTCCATTACCCTGTGGCCACTACCGTAGCAGTGACTGCAGGTTAGTGGAGGGTACCATAACAGTACCACTCCCCCTACGGAGTTATTAACTCCACCTGCGACCATTATCCCATGCAACCATTCACAGTACCTTCTACGTACTGCGTTGCAACGTTATTTTACTTTGCATTATTTCTCATGCGATAGTTTAATCAACTTGGTATATATATATGGTTTTCCAATTTAATTTAAATAGACAGAGAGTAGATTTTAAACAATAAGGATTAAAAAAATACATATTAAAGTAATAATAAGGGTTCATTCACAGGAATGAATAACCCAGAGAGATAAAACAATCCAGGGAGAATAATTCAATCCCAGCAAAGTACAAATGATTGATAGCCAGATGTTTATACAGAGATAACTTATATTTTGCTTCCTCACAGAGAGTTATTCACAGAGATAAATAATCCAGAGAAAATAAATCGTTTCCAACCATGAAAGATAGATGATTATGCTGGTAAATGCAAGCTCATAAGTGTATTTTTAAAAATCTAATTCCCAATCTAAAATTTACAGAGATAAACTTATATTTTTCTTCCTCATAGAGAGTTATTCACAGAGGTAAACAATCCAGAGAAAATAAATCGTTTCCAGCCATGAAAGATAGATGATTATGTTGGTAAATGCAAGCTCATAATTGTATTTCCTTAATTTGATTTTCAATCTAAAATTTACAGAGATAAATTTATTCCTATAGGAATATTTGATTCATTCATGGTAAGAGAAAAAAAAACAAGATTTTATTCTTTAAGTTTAAATTCACAGTGTGCATATAAAATAAGATTAATCCAATATACAACAATTAGATAAGAAACAAGATTTTAATCCTTCAAACTAACAAATATCCAATCTACACCAAGGAATTGAAAGACAATATTTTAATTCTTCAAACTAACAAATATCCAATCTACAATAGGGAATTGAAAGACAATATTTAATTCTTCAAACTAATCCACTACAAAAACAGATTTCAAACTAATTTCAGCAATATATTAAACCAAGATTGATCTAATTTCTTAAACAAATGAATCTAATTCTTATCAAAATTTGAAACTAATGGATCTAATTTCTTAAACAAATTAATCTAATCTAATTTGCAGCAAGGATAAGATGCATAAAAAAAACCTAAATTGAAAGAACCTGGATGCTTGAAAATGGTGTAGAATCCCCTATGAATCTCCCTTGATCCTTCAAACTTGAAAGAAGACCTCCAAAGCAAAATCTTAGCTATTCTCAAAAATGAAATATGACTACAAAAGAGAAATTTACTTGTAGAATTTCTTTATGGAATAACCAACTCCCTTTTTTGAAAACATGTATATCTTTTATAAGAAAAATCCCCAAATTCCACTACTTAAATTTTTAATTAAAAAAAAAAAGATTCTCTCCCAATTTGGCCTTCATGCAAATTGATTAGACTTAGTGGGAGGAGTTACATGCAAGATGGTGGAGAAGCCTCTAGAAGCTTCTTATTCTTCCTACAACATGTGCCATAATTTGGGTGAGGAAATTTAAATAAACAATTAAGAAAAAAAGTATATTTTCCATGTGTGTGTGTGTTTTATTATTTTTACTCCTTTATAATATTCATTCAATAGTTTATCCAAAAAAAATATAATAGAGTTTGTATTTTAAATCCAAAGGTGATAAAGGAGGGTTGTGACATTCTCATCCTCCAATATCTTAGCTTCTAGAACCACTCTGTATATCCTAGAGGCCAGAGAAGATGATATTTGCAGGAAGAAGAAACTCCAGAAAAAACCACAGAAACATAAAACGTAAAATGCTGGTTATCTCATAATAAAACAAGATAACACATGAAAATATTAATGAAAAAACCACCATCAACTTACCATAATGATGAGAACAGATATGAAAAATATCCATTACAAACTTTCATGATTTAAACATTTCACATAGGTTAACAACCCTGAAAACTGACAAACATAAATGAAAATCAAGAAGGAGAGGATGCCACCACCAAATAATGATCATCGCAAAATACCAAATCTGCCATGGCCGAAAACTCACACAAGGCGAACAACGATGCAATACCATTCGTTAACAAATAATAATAACCCAATATCGTACTGCACATTTAAAAAGTTACACACATGCCACAAACCTATGAAGGACCAAAAACAAAAGACATTCAAACACACATGTCGCCACCCTTGAATATACCATGATCAACCACGTCCTCACCATATAAATGGCATTATATATGACTGATACTTAAAATAGAAGTATGGTTTCTACATCAGATATAAGGCACATACAAAGTCATCCATAAAGTGAAAAAGAAGATGAACCTGACCAATCAAGGAAGGTGGGCAACCAATTAGTCAGAAAACAAAGAACTTTGAACACCTTCCCAAACTGTCAAAGGAATTTCAGATGAATCAACCAACCGGAAATGAGCTTTAAGCTTATTTTGAATTCGTGAAGAAAAGACTTACAATACCGAATTTGATCCTTGCATGAAAAGTAGAGATGATTATTAGGTGTCTCTTTTGAAAAGCCATATAGCTATGCACTTTAAGAATTTTCATCATGTTAGATTGCTATTATGGAAAATTAGTAAAATCAGTTATTTGAGTTCTTAAATCATGAAAGTCACATATTAGTATTAATGTTATTTGAGAAAAGAGGTAGACGAACCAAAACACATGGAAAGATATAGAGTTTAGACGATATAAACATGAAAATTCTAAACCATAAGAAATGGAATGCAAGTTAAAGATTACGCTTTTAAAATGTTTTGATAATTGAATAAAAGAATGTGTACTCATTTTATTCAATTTTTATGTAAAGATACATACATGTGTTACACCTTCTTAGTATTTAATTCTTGTCTTTAAATTGCTTGAAAGATAGAAGCGAAAGATTGTTTTCTTTCAGATGTATATTTGTTTATCCATGAAAGATTGCTTCCTGTCAGATAGGATTGGTTGTAACAAAAGATTGATTCTTTCTATTTCTATTCAACAAAAGATTGTCTTCTTTATCATTGTATTTTTATTTTGCAAGAAATAGGAAGCTAGAATTGAAAGGCGAAAGATTGTCTTCTATATATATTTATTCTAGATTTATGTGAACAAAGATAGATTGGCTTTTGTTTGTGGAAAGTTACCTTCCAGGATGAGTGCCGAATGTGGAATTATAGAGAGAATAGTTTGCTTTTTCCAAACTATCTTTTATTGCTATGCATGGCATTATACTCGGCTGAGTAACTTATTGACCATTGAAATATATTGATTTATTTATGCTCTCTACCACATCCTTGATTGATCTTTCTTGTTTCTTAATAGAATTAGAAAAATGAAAATGCGTGATCATCTAGGCACGCACCAGATTCCATCTTGTCTTTCGAATTATTTTGCTAAGCAATTCGTGTAGGGTCGAGTATTCTTGATTGAAGAATTTCGGGGAAGTGTAAGCTTCAAGGTTGGGTGGAAAAAGCACCTGAATCTTGTTCTCATCTTCATGCTAGAGATTGCATTGAAGATAGCTTGGGTTACAGATCAAAGGACGCATCTCACCCTTTACTTTGTATTATTTTGTTATTGAACTTATGATAATTTGAAATGCCTAAGTATTGTATGATTGAGATACTACTTATATCGATTTATTGAATGAAGAATCTTTATCTTTTATAGAAATTTCGTGTTTATTATGATATAAATGAAATGATCAAAAGAAGCTATGCAAGGAAAAATGGAATGAAATAGACTTATTAAAGGAATTATGAGTTTATTTAAGAATAAAGAGTATTTCCTATATTATTGAAGCTAGCATGATTTACGTGTTTACAATTATTATTTCGTGAGGCTTGATTTGGGTAATATATCCAAGCAAATATTCTCACTGTGGGTTTTCCCTTCTAGGTTTTCGTGTATATATATGATCTTCTCTTGTGTTGATGTGTGAATGTACTTATCTTTCAATAATTATTTTAATGATAACGTGAGTTGTAGTAATATTGCTCATTTAAAGTGTTGGAGTAAAATTTGTATATACTAATTTATCCCCCTCTCAATATTTTTGTGTGCATAATAGGTAAGAATCTCATAAGTTATATGAATTATAGACACATATTCATGTTTAAACTCCCTAATACTCAAGTTTCAAGCATACTACTAATGAACCTTCAACTACCAATAGATGATATTTTATATATAATCTTAACCAATGGTAAAGTTATTTAAAATAGAGGAATTCATCCATATAGTGAGCTCTATCAATCTTGATTAGCTACAATTAACTCATTACAATCTATATTTTCAAACTCTTGATTTTTAAACACTAGATTTAGTTATAGTATATAAGCTAACTAGACGTGAAACTATTTAAACATAATTGGATGCATCAAGTACACATACCATCTGAGGGTTGCCAAGATTGTACCAAAATACAAATTTAAAAAAAAAATATATCAAACCATAATTGTTCTATGAAAAAAGTCTTGTTCACAATTATAATGCATAAAATAATAGAAATTACGAAACACTTTCTAACATCCGAAGTGTTAAAAGTTATCATAGTTTCACAATTCATGAGGGTATCATTGTTGTTTCTCGATTTGATTGTGAGAATTTTTGTGTGATTCATCAACACAATGTTCTAGAGAGCTCAAGGAGATGAAAAGATTCATTTTATTTCATCTCCATGACCTCTCTAATGTATCAATGATAGATCTAAAAGTGTGATCCAAACATTTATGCTTAAATTCCTCACATAATTGAATCCATAAATAGTAGTGACATCCAACGTGCTTGCATATATTAAGTCCATAATGTCTCGTGAATGTATACAATAAACAAAAGAACACAATAGATAGTTTTGATAAATACTATTGAGAAACTACCAATAACCAACATATAAACCATGACCATGATTCAAAGAATCTTACCAAGAGCCATCTAAACACAACCAACCTAAAGACTAAAGTGGTTCTCCTTTTTTAATTGTGTCAATCTTGATCAATACAATGTATAAATAAGGATTCATAGTATCTCCTGAAGAGATGCAATTTAACCTCTTAACATAAGAAATCTAGGTAGTGTGTGTGTGTGTGTGTGTGTGTGTGTGTGTGTGTGTGTGTGTGTGTGTGTGTGTGTGTGTGTGTGTGTGAGTGTGTGTGTGTGTGTGTGTGTGTGTGTGTGAGAGAGAGAGAGAGAGAGAGAGAGAGAGAGAGAGAGAGAGAGAGTATTCTAGATTCATTACATCGCCATACATAAAATAGATCAAACAATCTAAAGCTCAATAAATTGATTACATCTTTCTATAAAATTATTTTTGACTTATGAGAGACATGATTAAAACAACTAGAAAACATGGCATCACTTTGCTTACCATGACTTACATCAACACGGTTTTTGTAGTTGACATTGTTTTTATTAGAGGCTAAGGAAATAGCTTATTTTTTAATATATATTATGAGAATAATAATCATAATGGCTACATCTCCTTTCCAAGGCTACATAAAGACAACAATATATATCACTATGTTAAAAAAAGTAAGACTATGTTATCTGATGAATACTAAGACGGGGGGGGGTGAATTAGTATGCCAAAAATCTTTGCACTAAAACACTTACATAGTCTAGAGATAAACCGGTAAAGCAGTCTGACAATCAAACCAGTTATCACACATACAAACCAAAATGCAAATAAACCATTCACCCACAAAACAATACAACCATAACACAAGATATTTGACGTGGAAACCCAATTGGGAAAAACTACGGTGAGATGGAACTCACAAGTCACTATCTACAGAATAGAAACCAGACCGGTTAAGGTCTTACAATGTTCTTCACCAGAACAGATCCTGTTAGGAATCTCAATCTCTATTAGGAGATAAGTCCGATTAAAGACTACCTTGTTAGAGGATTTTAGATTCACATGTGTGAACCACCTTGTTAGAGGATTTTACAAAGGCTTTGAGGCCTACCCGGTTAAGGGCTACAAACTTGTCAAAGATGTGAGTAATCAACAAGTGTTTGATCTATCTACTAGCACAAATTGCTTGGTTAGATCCAGTATAGCTCACAGCTAATGCATTCCAGCATTACTTCAGTCTTCTCTATCTCTTTCAGTTACAACTCGATCTTCTCAGATAAGATCGCTCTACACTTCTACCTTAAACTCTAGCTCAACATACACCCTATTCACAACTTCTTCAACAACACAAAAACCCTAGACATGATGTCCTTTTAAAGGAATCTGATTTCATGTCGGTCCAATAGGATTACATTCCAATTTCCTAGGTTCAGTGAATCTAGACATACTCAGTAACACGACACAAGAATCACCGTCAATGTGTCAGCACCATCAAACAATCGGTGGATTGGTAACTCATCACAAAATGTCAGTTGGTAACTCATCACAGAGTGTTACTGGTTCATACAAAATGCCGGTTGCCAGTTTGACAAAAATGAAGACTGGTAAGAATGTGTTGTGCTGCTTTGCTTCCTCGTACTGCTAGAGATTTGTGAACCGCTTGGGGTCGACATGCCGCTTCAGACCGGGAAACACATTCTACAAAATCACTACTAGTCTAAAGACTAGAATACAACATACCGGTTGGTACAAATACCAGCTGAGCATGGGCTCATACATATAAAGGGGATCTCAATAAAAGTGTGTGTCCATCAATGACAATCACAACATAAACATCAAAAATGCCAACAGTTATCAAGAGTGACCTTCTACTTATTAAAATATTAAAGTAATATCTAAAGGAAATGAAGTATAACCTATAATAATATGACTGCTTGTCCCCCCGTTAATGGGGTAGGGTTGGTTGATCATCCCGTTGGTGTTAGGAAATATGTTAAATGGCAGGCCCAAGTCCAGGATGGATTTAAATAAATTTTGATGGAGTGGCGAAGGGAAATCTAGGTCTAGGGGGTATGGGATGTGTGGCTAGGGACTCGAGTGGAATAATTGTTGCTGAAAGATCTCTGGTCCTTGGGGAAAATTCTAATAATTTGATAGAATTTAGAGCAAAACTTTTAGGATTTCGATTGGTGATTGGTGATAGGTGTCAAGAAAATTCATCTAGAAAGAGATTCTTTGATCACCATCAATGCAATTAGAAAGAATCAAACACCTAATTAGAAATTAGAGTGTTGGTTATATCCAATTAATGAACTGGTAGGAAAATTTGAAGAATTTTAAATTAGTCATTGTAGTCACATAAATTTGTCCACTTAATTAAATGAATACTTAGTATTTATTTGATTATTTAACCATCAATTAATAATTAATTAAATTAATATTTAATTAATTCATCTTAACCCTATTCTCCTATTAATTAAATAAATTATTCAATTTATTTGATTTAATTCACTTAACCAAATTCAGACCATTAATTAAATAAATAAATCATATTTATTTAATTAAATCTTCTCTCACATTTAAATAAATAAATCATTTATTTAAATCACCTTTATCCTCCACCCACTTGTATTTTCCTACAAAAGCAAGTTGCACAACTATTTTAAATAAATTATTTATTTAAAATCCTATTTATCCTCACCCACTTGAAACCTTTAATGGTTTCCCTTAAAGTAGTCAAACTTGATGGCTTTAAAGTCTTCAAACTTGATGGCTTCCTTCTATAGTCTTCTTAAGACTTTAATGGTTTTCCTTAAAGTCTTCAAGCCTTTAATGGTTTCCCTCAAAGTCTTCAAGCATTTTAATGCTTTATCTTCATTTTTCTCATTTAAATAAATTAATATTTATTTGAATATTTATCCAAATGCAAATTACACCATTTAATTGAAATAAATGATTTTATTTTAATTGAAAATACCAAAATTTCTCCCACTTGCATTTTCCTACAAAATCCACTTGTATGCCTAAACCCCTTCTAGATTCTTCTAAACCCTTCCTAATTAGCCTAAATCCATCCCTTAAATATTGTCACATTCCTAAGCAAATTGGAGTCACTTCTCAAAGACTCCAAAGTCTTTGAAAAGCAATTAATGTTTTGTGTGTTCAACAAATTAACCCTCAAAGTCTTGGATAACCTTTGAAAGCTTTCAACCTTCAACCACTTAATCCACAAAGTCTTCAAAAACCATTAATGGTTACCTCAAACCCTCCCACATGGTTAAAACATTTGTTTTGACTCAACCTCTACCCAACCCAAAGGTCTCATCAGGCCATTAATGCTTTGACCATGATTATCTCTTAAACATTTGCACAAAGGTTTATCCTTGGATTAACTCTTAATCCAATGGGTAATCTTAATTTAGACTTGACCCTTACCTTCTAGATAACCATGAGGTCTTCTCAGGCCTTTAATGCCTCCAACCTCTTCTCTCAACCCAATCCTATGTTGACACTTGTCACCATTTTATTGGTGCCAATTGTGCACATGGATCCCCAACTTTCAAACTTGGCCCTTGATTAAACCATTCAATCTTAACCCTTCATTTCCCCATTTCTTCTATAAATAGAACCCTTCTCCTCAAGCAAAAAGAAAGCATTTTAGAGTATTGTTGTTATACTGGCATTAGCATAGAGCTTTTTCATAGCATCACTATCTACTCTAGCATAGTATTTAGCTTTTCATTTCATATTTGAAGCTTAGTATTAAATCTCAATCCTCCATAAGCATCCATAGTGCAAAAAGCTGCTGAGAGCTACACTCATTTGGGACTTGGAGAGGAGAGGAACAAGGGAGGAGCAACTATGAGCATCTTGATTAGCTATTTCATTTTATGTTTATATGCTTTCTATTTCATGCTTAATATCTCTCTTGATATGCCTGTTTAGGATAATCTTTTGTTGCTAACACTAACGTTTGTTTCTTGTGCTCTTGTGTGTGTTGCCATCAAACAGATTTTCTAATCCTTTTTGCAGAGCATCATTTGGTGAACCCGACGTGAATCCAAACACCAAAAAGATCAATTTTTATTTTATTTTTTTTTAACCAATAACATGTTTGAATGTTGAAAATGTCACACAGGTTGCGATTCTGACACTGTTTTGGTGCGTTTGGCATTATTTTGGCGCTATTCCCCCTGTTTCAGTGCTTTTCCCTTCTCTGTCTTTCCCTTTCTTTTAATACGTTTGTGTTAAATAGTGCCTCTGTTCAAACGCAGACTAGCGCTATTGTAACAAAACGTTGTACAAATCACTTTGTAACCAAAAAAAAATAAAAAACAAAAAAAAAAAAAAAATTTAGGCTTGTAGAAGCCCACCAAATAGGCGGATTTTACTAACTATTTTTCTCTTTTGTGCAGATTTAAATTAGATTAAAGAGTAGATTTATATTTTTTTACTAACTTGTTTTTGAAGTTGGTTTTAAAAATGAATTCACTTTTTATTTTGGTTTAAAATTAACTTCACATTTCAAATTTGGGCTTTTGAAAAAGAATCACACATTTGTTTGGGGCTATTAAAAAGAATTTCATTGTTCAAAGGTAAAAAGAACCACAAACTTATACAAAAACAACTTTATTTTTTTTGCAAGTTAGAAAACAAACTTCGTTTTGGTGCTTAAAATCAACAAGGCAAATTTTATTTCTTGCATCAAGATAAAACTCACAATCCACACTTCCATTTTTGGTGCAAATAAAATTCACAATCAACTTGTCTCATTTTCAAAGCAATTTTACTTCATGCAAACGTGTTTTTCATTAAGTTGACCAGGATTTTCAAATTCTAGTTTACTCAAACAATTGCCTTTGAAAATTAAAAAGAACACCATGATTGTTGGAGCAACATCTCCAAATAGTTAGATCACATTGCAATGATAGATTAAAAAGAACAGGTGTTTTTCGTGCTTGGCACACTTGTGCAAAGAGTTGGTTGAGTGGTCCTACTTCTAACACACACTATCCTCTCCCTTGGCTTTCGTGGTCCTAGGTGCAAGAGAAAAGTGTTAGTAACACTCAAAATTTTATCTTTTTAAGAGAGGCCTGCCAAGAGACACATCACTCTTGGGAACGACCTCGAGCGGTAAATCCTTCGAGCCGCTATAGAAATCAGGTGTGAGCGAAAGCTGTAGCCTTGGGTATAGCTGTTCCTACAGTGTAACTGGCCGAAAGGACAAATGGGCCCCACCACCAGTTACAAGGCTCTTAAGTGAGTCACTGCAGAATGAACTTATGTCCAAAAACATCGAACATGACTAAACACCTTTAAATAGTATCCCACCCATTCTATTGATTGAGGATATTTGAGATATAATTTAGTGCAAGAGCATAGATGGTTTTGCTCCCAAGATACTCACCATACATATTTCCTTGAGTAGAAACATAGCTTTTTGAAAAGTCACTTGTGGCTTGATAAAAGTGGTGACTCCCCCATCATAGGGATCATCTATTTGTTATGCTCGTGCAAGACTTAGTATATCACATCCTTACCTGCCACGGCGGGATTCATAAGGTATGTAGTACCAAAGTCGAAGAAATATCAAGATGTGGGCTAAATTTATCACAACTGGCCATTTGACCATAGGGATAAAGAGTGTTTGAAGTGTGTTCGTTTTACAGACCTAGAGCAAATTGAGCCGACTTCAGGCTTTGGAAATACACCTTAAAATACATCTAAAGGAAGGGTCAAAAACAAGTCCAAGAATTGGGTTGATCTAGACCCATACTCATTTGTGCCTTTGAGGCTACAATCTTGTGTTTGTGTGCTTGCTTTGTTTTCTTGTCAAAGAAAAATCAGAAAATCAATCCCAAAAACAAAGTATTCATCCAACATCTGTCAACACAACCAAAAATACCAAAAACACAGTGCCAACAACGAAGAATCACATTTTATGACCATTCTTCACATCTTGCGAAAGAAGAAGTGTCATCAGAATATCACCTTGAAAAGGAGACCACTAAGCTCAAAGGCTTTGATCAAAAGGAGGAAATTCTTCTATATCAATCGACAAATCTTTGTCTCCCATAGAGTCTTTCTACATCGCATGCGTCTCTATCTTCAAGGTAAAACAAACGAGTTTGATTCAGAATCATTGAACCGCAGAGCTTTTATGCAATATAGAGCTCTGAGTTATCACAAAAATCAAGGAGGAAAGATTAATCCCAAATTCTTCCCAAACATTTGTATCACCTACAACACAGCTCGAGAAGTGCCACCAACACCTGAAAGGGAAGAAGAAGAGTTTGTCCCATTTGTGACACAAAGTTTTTATTGAAAGTTGAAAACATTTTCATCCATCATCCCACTCATACATCATCACTTCATCATCAATCCATCCCAACTCTCAAAACATTAAGAGGTTCTTGTCCCAAGATTCCTTTTTAGATATTGCTTGAAATCAAACACATCACATCACTTTTAGATTGTTTCTACATCTAGGATAAGCTCATCCTAAGAGACACATCTACGCAGGTTAAAACTAGTTCATGAGTGAATCCTCTCATTGCTAGGTAGTTAAATCTGTAACACATCTCAGATTTCTCTGCACCTTATCACATCCAAACTTATCAAACAAACAAGCAAATCAAAGAAGGAATTTCGGTTACATCTACCTTAAAGTGCTAGAGATCCACATACAACACAAATCACCAACCATCAATCTTTCATTTCATCACCAACTCATCATCATCTTCAATCAACTTCAACACAAACTTGCAAACAAAATGGCTCAAACCCGATCGCGATCAAGGCAACGAGAAATAGAAATTGAGGAAGAAGAGGACAACCTCAATGAATTTCAAGAAGCACTTGGAGGAAATGTAAATGATGAAAACCCAAGTAGTCCCACTCCTTCAACAATCGAAAGGGTTCAGCATAACCCTCATTTTAACAGATTATTTGATGAAATTCTCAGGAGCAATGCAGATGCTCACTTCTTAAGACTTGCTCAAGAAGGAGCCAAACTCCCCTCAGACTTTGATCTTGCCCAATTAAGACAAGCATCAGAAAGACAAAGTCGCCATGAGGAGGAAAGAGGTAGAAATCACATCAGATATAACATCCCTCGAGGTAACCCACCACCTCCTCCTCCAAATGAAATGGAGATGTTGCGGCAACAAGTCGAGAATCTCGCCCAACAACTTCATAGTGGTGTTAGGACCAATCAATTCTCACTTAACGACATCTGTCCCTATCCATTTGATAGGAATCTTTATATGCCACCCTTTCCACGCGGGTTCGAAACACCAAAATTCGAAAAATATAGAGGAAAGGGAGATCCCCGTGATCATGTCCGAGAATTTCATTCCGCTTGTCTCGAAGTCGCTTATGAGGACACATACCTAATGCACCTTTTTCCCCAAAGCTTGGGAGGAACAACCACATCATGGTTTTCCCGACTACCAGGTGGCATAAGAACATTTGAGGAGCTCATCCAGAAGTTCCTATCTCATTACTCTTATAATATTGAACGCGACATCACCATGGCTGATCTATGTAACACCAAACAAAAACCAGGTGAATTATTCTCAGTATTCCTGCAACGATGGCGCCAAATGTCTAGCAGACGTTCTCTTCAGTTACCTGAACGAGAACTAGTGGAAATTTTCATTTCCAACTTAAACGAAGAAATGGAATTTCACCTGGATGTCAAAGACACAGATTCTTTTAACGATATGATCACCAAAGGTATAAAATGTGAAAGGGCACTCATCAAAAAAGGACTCATCAAAATCTTTAATGAACCCAAAGATGGTCCTCGCCCGCGCTTCAATAGCGATAAACCAAACTTCTGGAACAAGAATAAAAATATCGTCAACGATGGGGTTGTGGATGCTCGAACTATCCAAAATGCACAACCTATGGTTCGGTTTGCAGGACAAAATCCTCCACCTCAGAATAACACAAATGTTCTTCCTAATCAAGGTCGCATCACATCTCAGGATGAACCAAGACCCCGTCCACAAAAACAAAAACGCACATACACTCCCTTAGGGGAACCCATTGAAACAGTGATGCGACAACTCATTTCTTAGAATTTGATCACTCTACCTAAGTTATCAAATTATGAGCCTCAGGTCAAACCGGCATGGTGGAGAGATACTGAACATTGTGAATTCCATCAAGGAAGAGGACACAAGACAAGTAATTGTCATCGATTGAAAGATCTCATTTAGGATCTTATTGACCGAGGAGAAATTGAAATTGAAGGACATGACCCAAAAACAACCAATAATGATCATCAGATGTTCAAGAATCCACTTCCATCGCAAGATCAAAGGGGTCCTTCCACTTCCAGACGAGGTCCTGATACCACTGATTATACGCAGGCTGCGTATAATTACACTGTCAATCACCTGTATGATGCCAGTGAACAAATTGCAACTATCACCTTCAAAAATCCCACCTCAAATTGCAATGTTGTTACACGTCGTGGCAAGGTCACCATCAAGGCAGCTCCACAAGGCACCACCTCCATCCCAAAGCAGTACAATCTTGTGGAACAATTAGACAAAACCCCTGCGCTCATATCCATTTTAGAACTACTGCGCCTATCACCATCTCATAAAACTATCTTGGATCAAGCACTCCAAGAGGCGTCAGTCCCTGCAAACTTGAATACGGACCAGTTTCAAGCCATGGTTGGAAATCTAAAGTCATCACCTTGTCTCACTTTTTCTGAAAGCGACAACTCTTCTTTCCAACAACCTCATAACGCCTCACTCCACATTGAAGGCTTTGTCAACCAACACAGGATCAAGCGAGTCTTGATCGATAATGGAGCAGGCCTAAACATTTGCACACTTCAGTTGGTCACAGCATTGGGATATGCAATAGAATCAGTGGATCCTCGTAAGAAGATCACCATCAAAGCCTATGATGATGCAGAGCGTTCATCCAAAGGAGCTGTGGTACTACCAATCCGAGTGGGCCCTGTGGTAAAGCATATCATTTGTCAGGTTCTGGACCTTCCTCTGCCATATAATCTATTATTAGGGAGACCTTGGATACATGCCATGCAAGCTGTTCCATCTACCTACCATCAATGTATCAAGTTCCCACATAACGGGGTCGAGATCACAATCCTGGGCGATGCAAATCCCTTTGCATTTTGCCATAATATCAGCCATCAACCAGAGATTACTGTTCCTAATAATAGGGAAGCCATTTCCTCCACATCATATGTAAATCCCGCCTCTCTTGCCAGTTCGAACACCCCTATACCCAAGCAAGAAAAGCTTAAGATGAAAGTCGCAAAGGAAGGTCCTGGAGAATATAACTTAAGTCAGCTCTTTTGTGTGGGACAAATGCCCACTTCTCCTAGAACACATGGTAAACCACAGCAGTTACTCCAGCAACCACTAATCACGCCAGCATGTGCCTTGACGCCTTTCATCCTTGGAAAGAGTCAAGAGGAAGAAACACAAGATGAGGACCTAGCGGACTGGATCTATAAAGATCCCATCACCACTAACAAACCACAAGTTACACTTCCTACGGAACAATATGGCAAAGGCCTCCTCATTATGCAAAGAATGGGATATGATGGTCAGAGTGCTTTGGGATACTGCAAACAAGGACGACATGAACCTCTGCTACCAGAATTCAAGCCCAAAGGTAATACAGGCCTAGGCTTTGAAAAAGAGATCCTTCCTAAACTCAAATTCAAAGGAAAACCCAGCAAACCATTTTGCCCACCTACTGCAAAGAGGACACCTTTCATAATCAAAGCACCATCAAACACTATCCCCACTGCCCCATCGAGGCTCACAAACCCACCACAACCATCTACAATACCAATCATCCCACCAAATGAACCCGTAATCCCATCAAAAACACCAATAGCAGCAGCAACTATATCAGAACCCACAACAGCATCTATGGCACCAGCCATTCCAACAGAAGCCATTGAGGCAACACTACCAATACTTCCAGTGACAAATCCTTTTAACCCCATCACGGTTCCTGCAGCACCGATCACTACAAGGATACATAAACCAATCACACCTGCCGTGTTTAACTCCAAAGACATCCCAGTATGGTATAGCAATCGGATGCTGGAGAGTGATTCAGAGACCGACTCACATGAGTGGGAATTCGATTCAGTGCAACTTAACACTTCAGATGAGGAAGACACATCACCACCTCCACCCCGCAAAGACATCCCTGTTTACGGAGAAGCACAGATAAAGACCACTTGGGTACCTGAGCTGGAAACATCTTCCACAGACCCTACGTCTCATCCTACGTCTGATTCTGACAGGGAGAGTACCATCAACGACCTTCACCACACTGTCTTAACCCTCACTGATACATCTCCCGCACTTAACTTAATCGATGAAGTAATGCCCATTATCCACCCTGAACTCATTGAATGGAACCAACCAAATCCCCCATGTCTTGACCTCTTCCAGAACGATGAGGCTATCATTGACTTTTTGGAATTAAGGGATAATCTACCAAGCGGGGATCACAAAGCTAGATTCGCCATTGAACTTAATAGCGCAGCATACTTCGGGGTGGATGCCAAACCCTTCAGCTGCAAAAATATAACATTAAAACATGGATCTTCCAGTGAAAACCACACTGTGGCACTGTTTGATCCAACAAAAGTAAAAAGAAAGAGCGTATCCAACGGTGAAAACCTCTCTGAGGCACTTGAGGATGAAGGGTTTGACATTCTCCCTGCTAGTACACAACAGGAACGATCGACGATTCTCATTGAGGAGACTAAAGAATACAATGTGGGGACTCCTGAAAACCCTCATATCATACATCTGGCATCTCTTCTCACTCCAGAGGAACAACCTCAATTTATAGAGTTCTTCCAACAGCGTCAGATCAACTTTGCATGGTCATATGCAGACATGCCTGGGCTTGATCCTGATTTAGTCATGCATCATCTCACAGTAGCAAAAGGAGCCAAACCTGTCAAGCAGAAGCTTCGTAAGATGCATCCTCAGATTGCCGTGCTAGTCAAAATAGAACTCAAGAAACTCCTGGATGTTGGTTTCATTAGACCAATTGATTATGCAGAATGGATCTCCAACATTGTACCAGTTGGCAAACCAAAAGGGGGCATCCGCATTTGTACAGACTTCAGAGATCTGAATAAGGCATGTCCTAAGGATGACTTCCCTCTACCAAATATCGACATCATAGTAGATTTGACAGCAGGACATGCCATGCTTTCACTCATGGATGGCTTTTCGGGATACAATCAAATAAAGATCGCACCAGAGGACCAACATAAGACAGCCTTCACATGTCCATGGGGCACATACTGCTGGAATGTAATGCCTTTTGGTCTAAAGAATGCAGGAGCGACCTATCAAAGAGCAATGACCACCATCTTCCATGACATGATGCATACTATAATGGAAGATTATGTGGATGATTTACTAGCAAAATCACTTACTAGAGAAGGACATCTTCACATCTTAGATAAAATCTTTGATAGACTGGAACAATACCATGTTCGACTCAACCCAAAGAAATGTGTCTTCGGAGTGACCTCCGGGAAGCTTCTAGGATACATTGTCTCAAGCAAAGGCATTGAGGTCGATCCAGCAAAGGTTAAAGCAATCATGGACATGCCACCTCCAAGGAATATCAGTCAGCTAAGGACACTACAAGGACGGCTTCAATCTATCCGCAGATTCATTGCACAATTGGCTGATAAGTGTCACCCATTCACACACCTGCTACACAAGAACATCCGCTTTCAGTGGGATGACAGATGCCAGCAAGCATTTCAGGCGCTTAAAGACTATCTCATGAATCCACCATTGCTGATGCCACCAGATCCAAGTAGACCATTATTGCTCTATATCTCAGCAACAAGTACAGCATTGGGTGTACTACTGGCACAACATAATGCAGAAGGAAAAGAGTGTGCTATTTACTACATCTCTCGCACACTTGTGGGCTATGAACTCAATTACACACCTATTGAGCGAGCTTGCCTAGCAGTAATCTTGGCAGCCACTAAACTGAGGCACTATCTGTTAACACACAAGGTGCAACTCATTGCAAAGATTGATCCACTCAAGTATTTACTTAACAAAGCAGCATTGACAGGTCGCTTAGCTAAATGGGTAATGATTCTAAGTGAATTCGACATCGAGTATGTGGACCGTAAAGCTATCAAAGGTCAGGTCATTGCAGATCAATTGGCCGATGCACCACTCATAGGCGATCATCCTCTCATTTCCAATTTTCCAGATGAAGAGATATTCATGATCACAGAAGCACAACCATGGAAACTATATTTTGATGGTTCATACACTAGGCACGGCTCGGGGGCAGGCATTCTGTTTATCACACCTCAAGGTGATAGCATCCCGAAGTCTTACAGGCTCACATTTCCATGCACAAACAACATAGCAGAGTATGAGGCCTTGATCACAGGACTCAAGTTAGCCGTACAATGGAAATTACAAGAACTACAAGTATATGGCGACTCACAACTGGTCATTCGAAAAGCAACTAATGAATATCAGACCAAAGATGATAAACTCATGCCATACAAGCAAATGGTGGACAGTCTAAAGACATCATTTACTACTATCACTTTTGAGCAGATACCAAGAGATCAGAATCGAGCTGCTGACGCCATGGCTACCATCGCATCTCTACTAGATCTTCCACAGAATTCAACACGCTACGAGTTCTTGGTAGAACAACTTTGGATTCCCGCTTATGATATCCCCGAATCTGAAATGATATGTTGCCTTGTTGGTTCTGAATCCCCATGGTACGGTGAGTTCTACACCTATCTCCGCGATCACACCCTTCCTCCCAACCAATCGAATAACCAACGAAAAACCTTCATTCGCCAAACTGCTCGATATACCATTATTGCCGAAACCCTATACCGACGCAGTCTTGATGGTACTCTCCTTCGATGTCTAGAACAAGGTGAGATAACAAAGGCTTTGGAAGAGGTACATGAAGGAATTTGCGGGACTCACTCAAGTGGTCCATCACTAGCTAAGAAGATCATGCGAGCTGGATACTATTGGCCATCTATGGAAAAGGATTCCTACTACTTTGTCAGGAAGTGCAAAAAATGTCAAGTTCATGGCGACCTAATACATGCACCAGCTCAAGAACTGCAACCAATCACAACACCATGGCCTTTTTGTCAATGGGGCCTTGACCTTGTGGGTAAGATTCATCCATCTTCATCCAATGGCCATAAATTCATTATTACCGCCACCGAATATTTCACCAAGTCGATCGAAGCTGTTCCACTTACCCAAGTCACCGACAAGTAGATCGCCTCATTCATCCTCAACTACATCATCTGTCGGTATGGTGTACCCATGTCCATCGTCACAGATAACGGTCTTCCTTTCAAAAATCAGGATGTCCGTGAGCTTTGTGAGAAATTTCATATCCAACACCGCTTTTCCACTCCCTATTACCCACAAGGCAATGGTCAGGCCGAAGCATCCAATAAAAACATATTGAGGATCCTAAAGAAGACAGTCAATGATGCCGGCCGTGATTGGCATGTTCAATTGAATCCAGCGCTATGGGCATATCGAACTAGCATTCGGACCCCTACAGGTGCAACTCCTTATTCATTGGTCTATGGTGCTGAAGCTATCTTACCTATTGAGGTCGAGATACCATCCTTACGAGTTTCATTGCACAATCTCATCGATGATGAAGCATACAGAGTATCCCGTCTTCAAGACTTAGAGTTACTAGATGAGAAGCGACAAGCTGCATACAATCACCTCAAAGCCTATCAGCAGCGCATGAGTAGAAGCTACAATCACCGAGTTAGACCTCGTACATTTGAGGTAGGTGATCTTGTTCTTCGAGAGAATCCTTGCAACCAACCAAACAGAGAACATCAAGGCAAGTTTGAATCAAATTGGTTGGGCCCATATGTTGTCACTGCTGTATTTGGGTCCGGGGCATATCAGTTGGCTACATCAGACGAAGAACTGCTCGCAGATCCAATCAATAGCATGCACCTCAAATGGTTTTATACCTAAGGTGTACAAGGCATCAGGCTCCCCTGCATATCAGAAAATACCAAAAACATTCAGAAAAATGTCCTAAAGAAAATACCAAAAACATTCAGAAAAATGTCCTAAAAAAAATACAAAAACATTCAAAAAAGTAAAGAAAAATCATGCATCCAAACGGTGAACAACCACTCCAGTGGCACCTTGGGTAAGTACGATGGCGAAAACCTGGCAAACAGGCGCCACTCGTAAAGGCAATGGCTCCAGTATCTTTCAGGCTCATTGTGATCACATTCATACATACACACATCCATCCATCTAACCATGGCTTGTTATTTGATCTGTCATCCAAGAAAGTACTTCATGCGTCTAGCATCCCGCTTTTTCATAAATCATGTCCAACTTGGGGGCAATGCCCTTACAATCTAGATGATGGAAGTGGATTCTACATTACTGGTGATTCATTGGCAAAAACATTCAAAAATGTCTCGCAAAATACAAAAACATTCAAAAATGTCTCGCAAAATACAAAAACATTCAAAAATGTCTCGCAAAATACAAAAACATTCAAAAATGACTCACAAAATCCACAAACATTCAAAAACTATTACACAAAATCCAAAAACATCAAAAAACCATCGAAAATCACCCAAAAAAACATGACAACACCTTGTACATATTCATCCGATCAGATACAAACTACTCACACAATGACCATTTACCAATCAAACCACACAATCAACATCAACAATCCAAACTGTCTTAAACAAGGATGCATCCTTCCTTATCAAAACAAAGACAAGATGACGTTTTCTTTGACAAGAAAATTATGTTAAGCTATCAAATACTTGGTTGATTTATGAGTACAATCATTTGTTTATCTGTATCAGGATCTTTCAGCATTGTTTTGTATCGTTTGCGAATTACTTCCGATGAAGTTCTGGGGCATGTACTAATGGTGTCTACGTGGGAAGTTCACCAAGCTACGTGATCTTATGCCAAATGCAGTCATAGATCACTACGGCTTGCTGACTACAGCGTATATCTCGACCATATGAGCATGAACCATTACCAAGGATCCATATTCTTTATTCTTTATGTATATATTGTTTGTTTACAGGTACAATGCTCATTCTTTGGTTCCTCCTCATCCAATTTGGATAAAGGTTTTATCTCTTATTACGGTATGCACTTGTCTCAGGATATGATCAGCCTAAGATCAAGGAGGACGATCCAAGTCATGCATGAACGGAGATAATCCTTGTCTGTTCCGCAAGCAATACTCAGGTCAACTTGATCCATTATATCAAGTTGCTTGTATTAACTTGCTATATCAAAATCCATGTAAGAAATACTCTGGTCATCTTGAATCTTTATGTCAAGTTGCTTGTATTTTCTTACAACATTTTAAAGCTCAATGATGAAAAATAAAGCACCATGGATCGTCATTCCATCTCATTTGTATATATTGCATTTCGTTGCATTCCACCCATCCATACATTCATAATAGCTGCATATCATGCATACGTAGTCATAATAATGCATACTCTATTTTACTCATCTTCTTCCATAGGACTCGATCCTAGTCCTCCATATCTTCTATCTAACATCAAATCCCCCCTCACCCTCCCTATCTTGATCATCAACATCATCCTAATCCCTTCATCGCTTCCCATCCTCACTCATCCACAAAATTAAGCCAGTTACTCTATCTACACAGATACATCGACTCCCACACACCTAGACTATCAACAGATACTCTGATCAAGTATCTTCGGGTCTCAACAGGTAATCGATTATGGTAATCCTAGACTACATCAGGCATTTATCACAATGACCTAGTCTCAACGGGGTTGCCATGATTCCCCACAACCATCCATCACACGCACATACTATCAATTGATTAGCCAATCAAACACAATCCAACGGACAATTACATCAATTGTCTACGTCTCAACGAGTATTTTGCTTCATATACCTTGACTTCATCGGGCAATTACATCAATTGTCTAAGTCACATCAGGTCACTTTGATTCACTTACTCAGACTTTATCATGTCCAAGCGACCAACTGACATCAACTGTCACGCTTTGACTTGACCGGGGCAATTAAACCGATTGCACCAGATTGTCCAAACAATTTTGATCAATTGTATAGCATCAATCAAAACCCCACACTACATCTGCTATGTATCTCTTGCATGACCTCAAGGTACTCGCTGGCTTGTTGTTTCTTCATATTCACTCCATTTTCTCCCATTCTTTCATCATTAGTTCTAATTTCTTCTATTCTACCTCCCCTCCACTTTTCATTCTTTTTCGAGAGATCGCCCGATTTAAAAAAAAAAAAAACATTCGGCCCATCTCTCGAGGGGGCATACCACCCATTAAATTTACATTTTATGGGGCATTTCTTCACACCTATTTTTCTTTCTTTGAAACGACGCGATAAACCACACCGTCTCAAAGAGGGGCAAATGTAGTCACATAAATTTGTCCACTTAATTAAATGAATACTTAGTATTTATTTGATTATTTAACCATCAATTAATAATTAATTAAATTAATATTTAATTAATTCATCTTAACCCTATTCTCCTATTAATTAAATAAATTATTCAATTTATTTGATTTAATTCACTTAACCAAATTCAGACCATTAATTAAATAAATAAATCATATTTATTTAATTAAATCTTCTCTCACATTTAAATAAATAAATCATTTATTTAAATCACCTTTATCCTCCACCCACTTGTATTTTCCTACAAAAGCAAGTTGCACAACTATTTTAAATAAATTATTTATTTAAAATCCTATTTATCCTCACCCACTTGAAACCTTTAATGGTTTCCCTTAAAGTAGTCAAACTTGATGGCTTTAAAGTCTTCAAACTTGATGGCTTCCTTCTATAGTCTTCTTAAGACTTTAATGGTTTTCCTTAAAGTCTTCAAGCCTTTAATGGTTTCCCTCAAAGTCTTCAAGCATTTTAATGCTTTATCTTCATTTTTCTCATTTAAATAAATTAATATTTATTTGAATATTTATCCAAATGCAAATTACACCATTTAATTGAAATAAATGATTTTATTTTAATTGAAAATACCAAAATTTCTCCCACTTGCATTTTCCTACAAAATCCACTTGTATGCCTAAACCCCTTCTAGATTCTTCTAAACCCTTCCTAATTAGCCTAAATCCATCCCTTAAATATTGTCACATTCCTAAGCAAATTGGAGTCACTTCTCAAAGACTCCAAAGTCTTTGAAAAGCAATTAATGTTTTGTGTGTTCAACAAATTAACCCTCAAAGTCTTGGATAACCTTTGAAAGCTTTCAACCTTCAACCACTTAATCCACAAAGTCTTCAAAAACCATTAATGGTTACCTCAAACCCTCCCACATGGTTAAAACATTTGTTTTGACTCAACCTCTACCCAACCCAAAGGTCTCATCAGGCCATTAATGCTTTGACCATGATTATCTCTTAAACATTTGCACAAAGGTTTATCCTTGGATTAACTCTTAATCCAATGGGTAATCTTAATTTAGACTTGACCCTTACCTTCTAGATAACCATGAGGTCTTCTCAGGCCTTTAATGCCTCCAACCTCTTCTCTCAACCCAATCCTATGTTGACACTTGTCACCATTTTATTGGTGCCAATTGTGCACATGGATCCCCAACTTTCAAACTTGGCCCTTGATTAAACCATTCAATCTTAACCCTTCATTTCCCCATTTCTTCTATAAATAGAACCCTTCTCCTCAGGCAAAAAGAAAGCATTTTAGAGTATTGTTGTTATACTGGCATTAGCATAGAGCTTTTTCATAGCATCACTATCTACTCTAGCATAGTATTTAGCTTTTCATTTCATATTTGAAGCTTAGTATTAAATCTCAATCCTCCATAAGCATCCATAGTGCAAAAAGCTGCTGAGAGCTACACTCATTTGGGACTTGGAGAGGAGAGGAACAAGGGAGGAGCAACTATGAGCATCTTGATTAGCTATTTCATTTTATGTTTATATGCTTTCTATTTCATGCTTAATATCTCTCTTGATATGCCTGTTTAGGATAATCTTTTGTTGCTAACACTAACGTTTGTTTCTTGTGCTCTTGTGTGTGTTGCCATCAAACAGATTTTCTAATCCTTTTTGCAGAGCATCAGTCATGTATACAAATAAGGCAATGATGTGATGGACATATTGGAAAATAGAGAAGAAAGTATGGTGGGTTAGGGATGACTAATAGCTTGAGATTTGGGTTGAGGTGGAGGCTCCTGGACAACGTAGCAGAGTATGTTTAAATGATTGATTAGATAGGGAAATAATGAAATGGTTTTAAGCTTTTTGATTTCACTAGAATTTCTACGAGGCTCGATAGCAAGGACATACATTTAAGTCCAAGTAACGTGAAAGGGTGGTGATGGAGGAGATGATACTTGCAAAAACAAAAATCATTATTGAAACACCACTCCCAATTCCTTTGGTGGCAGAGGACTTCAAATAAAATAAATGGATTTGAGTGGGTAATCAAAATCTAAATTCTAATTTGAAAAGAGCTAGAGGTTTCTGGTAATAAATTGAGATAAATTAGGAGGGTGAAGTCTAGTTGTTGGGTCAACCATTGCAAAGCAGAGAAATGGAGACCTCTATCAGACTGACTTCAACCAAAAGACAAATGGATTTTTTAGGGAAGGTAGCCTGGGACAAATAAATAAAATCCATCATGAGGCATAATCATGTATTAGTTATTCATGTGGTGAGGGCAATTTTGGGAGACGAGTTTTTATTTGCAAATCATAAATACTGAGTCAACACAAATATCTCATCCACGTTTCTAGCAGTTTCTCTAGACTTGAGATTTAGCAAAGAAAAGATAAGTTTATTATGTGAGAGGGTCTTAAAAGTTCATATTCTTGAGGTAATTGAAGATGTGTTAATGAATATAGATGCTCAAAATCATATTCCCATGCCAAATGACTTCTACAAAATGCATCTCAGTGTCCCCAAATTCTCTTTAGTCCTAATTGAAGATGAGGAGAAGTATGAAGATAATTGGAATGTGGTGAGAAGAGGAGTAGAGTCTCATATGAATTAGATGTAAATTGAGATGAATGAAGACCCTAAGTGGATAAAATCATATGTCTGGTTGAAAGGGCTTAAGTGGAAATTGTAGGTTGATGATTTTCTTCCGAGCAATGCGGTTGAGGTAGCAAATGGATGACTTCAAGGTTTTGATAGAGTTCATATAATATATGTTATAGGTTGTTAGGTTTATGTTTAAGATGTAATGGTTTTCACCTGTGAATATCTAGACAGGGTCTGGGCTCGATAATAGTTTCAATTTTGTATTGCTAGGAACTTTTCTCTATTTTGCAAGACTTATGATATATGGACTTTGTAAAATTTATTCGAATCAATATAATGAGATCCAACCCAACTAGCAATTTATCTACAAAAAAAATGATTCCTTGTAGGATTTAATAAGAATAATCATAGAATCTTATAATTAGACTTAAATAGATGTATAAATTGAAATAATACATATAAATAATCAAATTAAACATAATCAATTGAATTATACACAAGTAGTTTCCTTGTGAATGGAATAGAGCAATTGATTGTTTGGCTAAGTGGGCCTCAGAACATGAGGATAATTGGAAAGTTGAAGGTTGGGAGCAACTCTCCCCAGATTACTGTCAAGACCTGCATAAGATATTTCCTGAGGATATGGATAGTTATGAGGTCGGCTAATCTTGGGTTGGGCTTGTAGTTCCCTCCTGGGGATTTAAAACTCTGGTTCTCTCTTGGGTTGGGCTCGTGGTTCCCTCATGGGGCTTTGAGACTTTGGTTCTCTTTTGTAATTCTTGATTCTGGTTTTCAATAAAGTTTTTACCCCCTTTTATTAAATTATACAAAAGTAGTTAATAATATCCCAAACAATCAAGAAATCACCTCAACATTTTATTTTAAATTATTATGGGTACATTCTAATATAACAAATATAAAAACAATAAAAATCATTTCAAAATTACTCTATAACCACTTTAAAAAATATATATATTCAATTATACATCTCTATTAAACCTTAAGCATTTTGCTAATATGGTTTTGAAATATATGGTGCATCTATAATTTTTGAACTTTTTATATATTGTTGGATTGAAATTCTCAAAATATCATCATAAGATCTAAAGATCCAAAAAGAAATGGAGGTCAAATAAGTATGATAGTAATGGTGACTCATTTTGGTTGAATTCTTTTGTGCTTTTTGATGTTGTTGACTATTAGTGAGCCCCATTGATTGTTTGACAAATAGACATTATTAGAAACTCTCATTCATTCATATCCATTAAAATTATTTTGACACCCTTTATCAAGCATGGAGTTGTGATTGTGTAATGTTCTAAACAAATCTATTTATTGTCGGTTTTAAAAATTTTGAAAGTTAATTGTTCACCAAAAATGTCATTTGCTACAAATATAAGTATTTTTTCAATCAATCAAAACTTTTCAGCAAGATTGGTCACTGTAAAGCGGAAAAATCGCGATCGAACCCTAGTTGCTCTCCCCTCTTCCAACTCCAAGGAGAGAGAAGGGAGGTTCGCTAGGATTCGATGGTTTTCACTTAGGGGGGAGACTTTACATTCAAAAGAGGGGTTGAAACCCACAAGATCCAATCCCACGCAATGCCAGATTGGATGCTAAATGAGTTTCAAGGGTTAAGACAACAAGGCTACCCTCTTTTGTAAAGAATGTGCATAGGAGAATTAAGCTAGGAATGCATAGAAAGTGACAAAGATTCGCTTATAAACTGAGATAGGAATACAGTATGAAGCTGCGGACCTGGAATTAGCAGTAAAATGTCGATACGGCACTGTCCTGCAAATTTGAGCAAAAGTTGTCAGGATGATGGCGCCCGACGCCACGGTCCTCCGAAAAATCCGCGAAACGAAGGGGGATCTGTTCGTCTCTGCACAAGGATTCCAGATCTTCAATCTCAGCCGCGTACCTGTAACCTACACACAGAAAAGCGAAGATGATTGGGGGGTTAGGGATTAGGGGTTTGCCTTTAGGTCAAACCCCGGTTTTGGAATTAACCAAGAAATGAGCAAGAGCTGTAAATGTAAATGACTGTAAAACAAGTACTAATACCTTGTTCTAAGGATGTTTGTATCCTTATGTGCGAAGGTTTAGATGTTGTATGTTGTATGTTGTAGTAGTATGTTGTATGTAGCATGTAGTATGTGATCTCCTCTTCAATGGTTGAATCCTTGTCTTGAATGCAACACTTAGCCTTGAATGGAGACTTGAAATGATCAATTGCTTGAAGGAATGCTTGAATGCTTGAATGCTTGAGTATAGTTTCCATGCCTTTTCCATCATGTCGAATGAAAGAGGAAAATGTAGTTTATATACTTGTCATTTAGGGCTGATAGACTGATTTTCCTGACCTTAGGCCGACCAGGAAATGATAATTTCCAAATTGCAAACAAAAAGACCCGAGACCCCTTAGGAGACCGGGCCCAAAATAGGACCCAGGGACCAGGGCGCTGGGTGCCCTGGTCCTGAAGGACTAGGGCGCTGGGCGCTCTGGTCCCACCTCCCTGGACAGCAGGGTGCAAGGAGGTTCAGGCCAGGGTGCTTGAAAAATGCAGTTTTCAGTGTCATAATCAGGTTTCGGGGTCTCCATTCAGGTTGCGTGTTGCGTCGCCATCGTGAAGACCGAAATGCAGTCAAAATTGCAAGTGTCGCAATTTTAGGACGCTACATTTAGCCCCCACTTTAGCGGGAGTATGTATGCTCATACTTCCGGTAAAGTACAAGGAAACAACATTGAAAGACTTTCACCATGTCAAGGAGGCAAGACACACCAAGCCCCCAGTGGACTAAGGATCTTACGACTTCGATTGACAAAGTAAAAGGGAAGATCACGAGGGAGAACCATGACTGTCAGTAGTAAGGTTCCCTCACTATGAGTCATGCAAGAAAGATATCAAGAATTTTCAAGGCAAAGCTAAATTTGCCAAGAAATTCTCAAGTATCTTGAAAAGATATGAACGGGATGTATGCCCCCCTACGTTAAAGAGATCGCACACGCCTCACCGGGGGTGATTGTTTTAACGTAGTGATACACATAAGAATGAGAAAGGAAAGGAGCACGTTATCGCAAGGATTTAGCCCCCAAGTGTGAGATAAGCCCAAGGATAATAGACACAAAACACAAAGCACGAGGTGACTTCACTTTCCTTGGGGTCAGTATGCTGTATGATAAGTCATGTATATATCATATGTATGTATGCATAATTGTTCTTCATTCCCCAATCAAGGAAGGTCACCTAGAAGAAGGGAACACATGTGTCTTTTGAGTCAACATGAGAGAGATCGAGAGATCTCAATGCTTTGCATCGTCCTCAAGTAGACAACACTAAG